>NC_079215.1:39601793-39856793 GCF_029633865.1 Lampris incognitus | reverse complement strand
ATCTTGTGGCGCTAACATTACCATGCTAAAAATACTATTGAAATGCAATAAAAATTATAATAATATCATTATAATAATCATACTACTACTACTACTACTACTACTACTTTCAGAGGATCATCCATTTCCATTTCTTCCTGTCCTCTGTCACACCAGCCACCTGCATGTCCTCCCTCACCACATCCATAAACCTCCTCTTTGGTCTTCCTCTTTTCCTCTTCCCTGGCAGCTCCATATTCAGCATCCTTCTCCCAATATACCCAGTATCTCTCCTTCACACATGTCCAAGCCATCTCAATCTTGCGTATCTTGCTTTATCTCCAAACCGTCCAACCACTCAGGTTGGACGGTATAATCATTCCTAATCCTGTCCTTCTTTGACATGCCCAGTGAAAATCTTAGCATCTTCAACTCTGCCACCTCCTGCTCCACCTCCTGTCTTTTCGTCAGTGCCACTGTCTCCAAACCATATAACATAGCTGGTCTCACAACCATCTTGTAAACCTTCCCTTTAACTTTTGCTGGTACCCTTGTGTCACAAATCAATCCTGACACTCTTCTCCACCCACTCCATCCTGCCTGCACTCTCTTGTTCACCTCTCTTTTGCACTCCCCATTACTTTGGACAGTTGACCCCAAGTATTTAAACTCATAAGCCTTCGTCACCTCTACTCCTTGCATCCTCACTATTCCACTGTCCTCCCTCTCATTCACGCATATGTATTCTGTCTTACTCCTACTGACTTTCATTCCTCTTCTCTCCAGTGCATGCCTCCACTGCTCCAGGCTCTCCTCAACCTGCTCCCTACTCTCACTACAGATCACAATGTCATCTGCGAACATCAAAGTCCACAGAGAATCCTGCCTGATCTTGTCCGTCAAGCTGTTCATCACCATTGTAAACAAGAAAGGGCTCAGAGCTGATCCTTGATGTAATCCCACCTCCACCTTGAACCCATCCGTCATTCCTATTGCACACCTCACCACTGTCACTGACACACTGTAACTCCTTCTGACCTTTTCTATACTTCTCCATCCACATTCTCAAAGCAAACATTGCATCTGTAGTGCTCTTTCATGGAATGAAACCATACTGCTGCTCGCTCATCACCTCTCCTTTTAACCTAGCTTCCACTACTCTTTCCCATATTGTCATGCTGTGGCTGATCAACTTTATACCACTGTAGTTAATATAGCTCTGAACATCATCTATATTCTTGAAAACTGGTGCCTGTATGCTTCTTCTCCACTCCCGAGGAATCCTCTCACTTTCCAAGATTGTGTTAATCTAGTTAAAAACTGCACTGCTATCTCTCCTAAACACCTCCATGCCTCCACAGGTATATCATCTAGACCCACTGCCTTTCCACTCTTCATCCTCTTTATACCTGCCCTCACTTCATCCTTGCTAATCCACCACACTTCCTGATTCACTATCCCCACATCATCCAACCTTCTCTCTCTCTCATTTTCTTCATTCATCAGACCCACAAAGTACTCCTCCCACCTTCCCACCTTCCCACCTTCTCAACACACTCTCCTTACTTGTCAGCACATTTCCATCTCTATATTTCATCATCCTAACCTGCTGTACATCCTTCCCAGCTCGGTCTCTCTATCTAGCCAACTGGTACAAGTCCTTTTCTCCTTCCTTAGTGTTGAGCCTCCGCAACAACTCACCATACACCTTTTCCTTTGACTTTACCACCTCTCTCTCTGCTTTACGCTGCATCTCCTTGTACTCCTGTCTACTTTCTTCATCTCTCTGACTATCCCACTTCTTCTTTGCCAACCTCTTCCTCTGTATACTTTCCTGTACTTCCTCATTCCACCACCAAGTCTCCTTTGTCTTCCTTCCTCTGTCCTGATGACACACCAAGTACTTTCCTAGCTTTCTCCCTCGCTATTTCTGCAGTGGTTGCCCAGCCATCCGACAACACTTCACTACCACCCAGTGCCTGCCTTAACTCCCCCCTGACCTCCACACAATAGTGTTAGGGTTTGTGGAAGACCCCAAGCGCACGACACCAGACAGAGATGGGGTTAGCCGAAAACTGGCGTACTTTATTCCTTACGCGTACAAATAGTCAAACATAGGAAGGCAATGAGCGACAAGGAAAAAACGGAAAGTCCAAGGGGAAAAACTCGCAGGTAATCCAAACGGGAACACGGCAGGATACTTCCAAGGGGAAACTTTGCAAGGGAAAAACATGAACCAAGGGCTGGGATGAGTTCGTAGAGAAAAGGACCGTGGGAGGAGAGTAGCCGCTACTGCGGGGAGGTTACAACACGAACTGACAACAGGCACGTGGGAGGCCACCAAACTTAAGCCCAGCCCTGATGACTAAGCCTGGCCCTGACGAGCCGATTGGCTGCCGGCGCGGGGTGGGCGGGCCACGGCGCGGGGTGAGCGAGCCATAACAGTACCCCCACCTCCACGGGAGCCACCAGGCGACTTGCCTGGCTTGTCGGGATGGGAATGATGGAACTCAGTGAGCAGCCCAGGGTCCAGGATGAGCTGGCGGGAGACCCAGCTACGTTCCTCCGGACCGTAGCCCTCCCAGTCCACCAAATACTGGAACCCCCGTCCTTGGCGCTGGACGTCCAGCAGCCGGCGGACCTTCCACTGGGGGTGCCCATCCACGATCTCAGGGGGAGGCGGAGCCGGGGCCGGAGGTATCAGAGGACTGTGGGAGACAGGCTTAACCCGAGACACATGAAACACGGGATGGGTCTTCAAGGAAGCCGGAAGCTTAAGACTCACCGCTGCGGGGCTGAGAACCTTCCTGATCTCAAAGGGCCCGACAAACCGGGGGTTCAGCTTCTTCGCGGTGGACTGAAGCGGGAGATCCTTCGAGGACAGCCACACCCTTTGGCCTGGTTGGTACGTAGGTGCTGGGGACCGCCGTTGGTTGGCTCCCCGACTGGCGCGCTCAGCTGCCCGGAGTAGAGCAGCTCTGGTCACCTCCCAGACGTGACGACACCGGTTCAGATGGGCCTGCACGGAGGGAACTGCCACTTCCGACTCCTGCGCAGCAAAGAGAGGCGGCTGGTAGCCCAGGGACACCTCAAAAGGTGAGAGGCCGGTGGCAGAGCTGACCAGGGAGTTGATGGTATACTCGACCCAGGGGAGGAACCGGCTCCAGGAGCTGGGCTTCTTGGCGGCCACGCACCGGAGGGCAGACTCCACGCTCTGGTTCATCCTCTCTGTCTGTCCGTTAGTCTGTGGGTGATAGCCAGAGGAGAGACTAACAGAGGCACCCAACCCCTTACAAAAGGCCCGCCATACCTGGGAGACGAACTGAGGCCCTCGGTCCAAGACGACGTCCAGGGGAAGGCCGTGGAGACGGAACACGTGGCTCGTCAGGAGGTCCGCCGTCTCAGAAGCCGATGGGAGTCTGGGGAGGGCCACCAGGTGCACTCCCTTACTGAAGCGGTCCACCACTGTCAGGATCACAGTGTTACCCTGGGAGGGAGGCAGTCCGGAGACAAAATCCAACACCACATGGGACCAGGGCTGGCTTGGAGTTGGGAGGGGCTGCAGCAGACCCGCGGGTGCCTGATGAGAGGCCTTGCTGCGAGCACAGATGGAGCAGGCCCCTACGAAGTCCCTGACGTCGTTCCTCATGGTGGGCCACCAGAAACGCCGAGCCAGAAAGGTGAAGGTGCGGTGGACACCCGGGTGGCAAGCAAACTGACTGGCATGGCCCCACTGGAGAACCCGGGGCCGGACTGCGTCCGGGACGAATAGACTGCGTGGAGGGATGTGGCCCGGGGCAGGATGGGAGCGCAACGCCTGCCTGACCACGGTCTTGATGCCCCAGGTAACTACGCCAACCACCCCGGCCTCAGGAAGGATGGGACTCCGCTCCTCTGTAGCTGGCTCCCTCCTCGGGTGTTGTCGGGACAGGGAGTCTGCCTTCGTGTTGCGGGACCCGGGGCGATAAGTCAGCGTGAAGTCAAACCGACTGAGGAAGCTGGCCCACCGTGCCTGCCGACCATTGAGGCGCTTGGTTGCTCGGATGAACGTCAAGTTCTTATGATCCGTCCAGATGGTGAACGGCTGTTCCGCCCCCTCCAGCCAATGGCGCCACTCCTCCAGAGCAGCCACCACTGCCAGCAGCTCCCGGTTCCCGACATCGTAGTTCTCCTCGGCAGGGAGGAACCGGCGAGAGAAGAAGGTGCATGGGTGGACCTTCTGGTCAGACGCTGACCGCTGGGAGAGGACAGCCCCCAACCCGGTGTCCGAAGCGTCCACCTCTATGATGAACTGCCTCTTGGGGTCAGGGTGGAGCAGGACCGGGGCGCTGGTGAACCTCTCCTTGAGGGACTGGAACGCAGAGCGGGGAGCCGGGGACCAGATGAATGGCCGGGAGGGGGAGGTCAGCCTGGTGAGAGGTTCTGCCACACAGCTGTAGTTCCGGATGAACCTCCGATAGAAGTTCGCAAACCCGAGGAAGCTCTGTAATTCCTTCCGTGATGTGGGATCGGGCCAGTCCACCACAGCCTGGATCTTGCGGGGGTCGGCCCGGGTCTGTCCCCTCTCAACAACGAAGCCCAGGTAGTCAACGGAAGGGGAATGGAACCGGCACTTCTCTGCCTTGACGAAGAGCCGGTTCCGGAGGAGACGTTCGAGTACCCGGCGGAGATGCTGGACATTTTCCTCGAGGGTCCTGGAGAAGATGAGGATGTCATCGAGGTACACCACCACAAACTCGTCGAGCATGTCGCGGAGAATGTCATTCATGAGAGCCTGGAATACCGCCGGGGCGTTGGTGAGGCCAAACGGCATGACCAGGTACTCATAATGACCCTGGGGCATCTTAAAGGCTGTCTTCCACTCGTCCCCCTTCCGGATCTGGACCAGATGATAGGCACACCGGAGGTCCAGCTTAGTGAAGACTGTAGCCTGGGTGAGGGGCTCAAGGGTGGAACTCATGAGAGGAAGGGGGTACTTGTTTTTGACGGTTATCTCATTGAGTTGGCGATAGTCAATGCAGGGTCGGAGGCCCCCGTCCTTCTTCTTCACGAAAAAGAATTCAGCTGCCACCTGGGAGGACGAGGGCCGAATGAGCCCCGCTGCCAAGGACTCAGAGATATACTCGTCCATCGCAGCTTTGTCGGGGATGGTCAGACTGTACAGACGACTGCTGGGAAGGGGTGCCCCAGAGTGGAGGTCGATAGCACAGTCATAAGGCCGATGAGGAGGAAGAGATTGGGCCCGGGTCTTGCTGAAAACCTCACCTAACTCATGGTACTCAGGGGGAACAGAGGAGAGGTTGGGAGGCGGGGTACTCGGGGCACGTCGGGGGGATGGGGCGGGAGCAGCCTGGAGACATTGGGCATGACAGGAGGAGCTCCACTCCATGATGGTACCGGAGGCCCAGGCGATGTGTGGCTCATGCTGCATGAACCAGGGGCGCCCTAGGATCACAGGGACTAACGGGGACTGGATGATGTAGAACCGAAGTCTCTCCACATGGTTACCTGCTATGGTGAGAGAGACAGGGTGGGTGCGTTGGGTGACGCTGGCCAGGCAGCGCCCGTCCAGCGCGAAGGCCTCCATGGGCTTCTCCAGCATCTCTAGCGGGATGTTAGCCTGGGCAGGAACAGGAAAAACGGCTCACTAGGATCTTCCGGGGCCCCAGTGAGCCTAGTCTTTTGGCCGAGTGGGGCAGCCGCTGATCAGATGTCCCTTCTGGCCACAGTAGAGGCATTGATCCACCTTGAACCGGGCCTCCCGTTCGGCCGGACTAAGGCGTGTGCGCCCCAGTTGCATAGGTTCCTCCCCCGTCGTGGTCTGGGGCGCGAGGGAGAAACGGCCACAGGGAAAGTGGGGCGAACAGGAGTAGGGATCCTGTTAGGAGTGCTGGACGACTGGGGAATGGACGGGGATCCACGCAGGGCTCGCTCGCGCCTCCTCTCCCGGAGGCGTCCGTCGATGTGGATGGCGAGCTTGATCAGGTCCTCGAGGGAGGTGGGCTCCTCCCGGGTGGCTAGCTGGTCCTTGACAGCCTCGCTGAGACCTCTCCGGAAGGTGACCCGAAGTGACCGGTCGTTCCAGCCACTCTCAGCTGCGGCCAGCCTGAACTCCACCGAGTAGTCTGTGACACTGCCACTGCCCTGCTGGATACTGCTCAGCCGAGCACCAGGGTCCTGGCCACCGACTGGATGCTGGAAAACCTTCCGTAGTTCCGCCTCAAAGGCCTCGTAGGTCAGGCACAAACTGGCCTTCATGGACCAGGAAGCAGTGGCCCACTGAGCTGCTCAGCCTGTGAGCAGGTTGGTCACGTAAGCGACCCGGGCAGCATCAGATGTGAACATGCTGGGTTGGTGCAGGAAGACCAGCTCACACTGCATGATGAACGTGGCACAGGTCTCAAAGTCGCCATCAAACGGTCGTGGGCTGGAGAGGCAGGGCTCCCGGGGAACTGGGTTGAGCCCCATAGGGTTAACCGGGGCAGCGGGCCCAGGGGGCGGGTTACCCACGACTCCAGGGGCAGGCTGGCCCGGCGGCTGGATGTTGAGAGCCGCCGTGATGGTTTGCAACTGCCGCAGGATCTCTGCTTGTTGGCTCGCCAACGCCGCCTGCTGGCTCATTAGGTTACCCACACAGGCCTGGAGGGGCGGGACCCGAGTCTGAAGATCTCTCACCGTGGTGGAGGCCGCCTCTAGCTGCTGGGTGTGGGAGTTAGTCAGTTGGATCTGTTCGATGAGAGCCACTCGAAGCGGGCTGGCCGGTACGCTCTCTGTGTCGGCTGGGGTCGTCATGGTCAGTTCGTACTGTTAGGGTTTGTGGAAGACCCCAAGCGCATGACACCAGACAGAGATGGGGTTAGCCGAAAACTGGTGTACTTTATTCCTTACGCGTACAAATAGTCAAACATGGGAAGGCAATGAGCGACAAGGAAAAAACGGAAAGTCCAAGGGGAAAAACTCACGGGTAATCCAAACGGGAACACAGCAGGATACTTCCACGGGGAAACTTTGCAAGGGAAAAACATTAACCAAGGGCTGGGATGAGTTCGTAGAGAAAAGAACCGTGGGAGGAGAGTAGCCACTACTGCGGGGAGGTTACAACACGAACTGACAACGGGCACGTGGGAGGCCACCAAACTTAAGCCCAGCCCTGATGACTAAGCCCGGCCCGCCCGCGGGGTGGGCGGGCCACGTCGCGGGGTGAGCAAGCCATAACAAATAGTCTGCCTTCTTTAACTTCCTTCCACCATTTGATCCTTGGCCCTGCCTTCACTCTCTTCCTCTTCTTGATCTCCAAAGTCATCCTACAGACCACCATCTGATGCTCCCTAGGTATGTTCTCCTCTGTCACCACCTTCCAGTCTCCAATCCCTTTCAGATCGTGCCTCCTGCATAAGATATAGTCCACCTGTGTGCACTTTCCTTCACTCTTATGTCACCCTGTGTTCTTCTCTTCTCTTGAAATATGTATTCACCAGATCCATTTCCATCTTTTTTGCAAAATCCATCACCATCTGTCCCTCCACATTCCTCTCCTTGGCACCATACCTACCCATCACCTCCTTATCACCTCTGTTCACCAACATGCCCATTGAAATCTGCTCCAATCACCACTTTTTCCTCCTTAGGTACACTCTCTACCACTTCATCCAACTTACTTCAGAATTCTTCTTTGTCTTCCATCTCACACCCAACCTGCAGGGCATATTTGCTGATAACATTCATCTTTGTGGTGGGCGGAAGAGAATCATCAGTGTACCGGTCTGGACTTCCACTGACCTGCTGCCACTGCATGTTCTCCTCACCGTGTTCTTGAAAGTTCTCCCGAGTCTTAAGCAAACTTGTGCTTTGAGTGGCTGTTGCGGCTAGAAAATTGCTATAAAAATGCAACTTCATTGACTTCATCATCACACCTTCTATTTCCAGCTTAATACTCATCACTCTGTCCAGCACTCTCTTCACCTCAAACACACTCTTAACGTACTTTTCCTTCAGAATTACCCCTTCCCCATTTCTCCTCCCATCCGCACCATGGTAGAAGAGTTTGAACCTGCCTCAGATGCTCCTGGCCTTACTCCCCTTCCATCTGGTCTATTGCACACACAGTATATCTACCTTCCTTCTCTCCATCATTATCAGCCAGCTCTCTCCGTTTACCAGTCAATAGTGCCAACATTCACATTTCCAACTCCACACCTCCACACTCCTACCCTTCCTCCTCTCCCGCTGCCTCTAAACATGCCTTCTCCCTTGCCTTCTCCTTTGCCCAACAATAGCATAGTTTCCACTGGCACCCTGCTGGCCAACAGTACCAGTGGCAGTTGTTGGTAACCTGGACCTTGACCGATTCAGTATAGAAATCTGATTTATGATCCGTATATTTGATTTGGTAAATGTTTTACGCCAGTTGCCCTTTCTGACGTAACCCTCCCCATTTATCCAGGCTTGGGACCAGCACTAAGAATGCCCTGGCTTGTGCATCCTCAATGGCTGGGTTGGAACCACTGATTTTTGTGGATACAGGAAAATGAGAAATGAGATTTAGACATCTTTGCATTTAATGTAATATATCGATTAATGCCCCCCATTTTTACTTTTGTTTTACATTACCCAATTTCCCCTCAGGAATGAAGGAAGTATTCTGATTCTGATTCTGATACATTACAATGCAAAAATGAATGACATACAATAATCAATGAGATCATGAACTCTAGACAGACAGACTGAAAATCAGGTGCCAATGTCATTGTAATAAATCCAAGGAGACACAGGTTTTTTCATCCTCTCTTCCCCTCCTCCCCTCCAGCTTGGCCCAACACCAGGTGCTCTCACTGGACAGGGAGATTGAGAGCTATGAACAGTCTATCACCAAAGAGGAGGAGCAGAATGAGATTCTGACCATGCAGCTGAACCGAAGCCAGGTGGATGTATCCTCTTCCAAGAGGCTGATCAGTCAGATCCAGAGCCAGCAGGAGGCCCTGCAGCCTCAATACACCACCTACCTCAGCACTCTGCAGGAGATGGAGCGCACCCTCGCTAGACTCAACACGGTAGCCTCAGGGGGGGAGAAAAGCTTTGTTGGGTGTCTTTCGCCAGATAATCCACCAAATATCCATATATTTGGATCATTCGTTTCAAATATTCACAGAAGTTAAATGAAATTCTCTCCCTCTTTCTTCACTTTCTCTCTGTGTCCTTGGCTGCTGTAGGAAAAGAGTTTGTGCCAGGCAGAGTTGAGCAACCTGAGTAGGCAGTTGGAGAAAGAGAGCGCCTCATCTCTTGAGCTGGAGGATAGGATCATGGCCCAGATGCAGCAGGAGTTCACCCATGACAAGGCTGCCAAGTATTCACAGCGCCTCATCAACAAGATGGCCTCTCTCAAAAAGGAGAAGGTGAGGAGGCATTTTAAACTCAAACATGTATGATAGGCTGTATATGCCAGGCATTTTAACACCACAACAGGTTTTGTCTGGGTTTTTTTTAGGAAGTTGTGGTAAATTTAGGGGTAGCAGTGTGACATGGTGAAATGAAGACTGTCTTTCAAACCAGAAACTTTTAGGCTGTTGTAGTGAGCATGTGCCCTTCAGAGATCTCCTTGAAAAAGACACTCACTGCTCACCAGAAACATGAATGCTGCTCTGTAGCTGACCTGCACTCTGACCTCCATATGGAGGAAGAAAAGTAAAAAAAAGACTTCCCGCAGTATCTCAATATAATTTTTGTCACAGACGTGTAGGGAGAGACATACTCCTAGTTCAGTGTTTCCCAACCGGCGGTACGCATACCCCTAGTGGTACGTGGGTGGTCCCCAGGGGGTATGTGAAATGATTTTAAAAAGTAGAGAAAAAAAAACATTTAAAAAATGTACAGGAAAACTGTAACCAAATAATGAATAATGTATAATCTGTAATAATGTAACCAAAATTGAGCCAATTAAAAGTAAGAAATAATTTGCTAGCTATATTATTATTGGCTATACTTTTTCGTAATGCACAACAGTTTCCTACCAGACTTTGTCAGTCGTCACTCCACTCATGAGCGCATACTGGTGGGCAGTTTTTCTTGCTAGCTAACGAAATATCAAGCTTCTTTCAAAGTTTCAGTTAACGCTATGGATAAATGGCTGAGTCAAGCAGGTTCATCCAACTACAACAGCACAGCTAATACTGCTGAATTGGGAGAACCCGTTCAGAAGAAAAAGAAAACGGAGAAGGTAAAGCATCATCAGTTTGGTGATATGTGCTCTCTGGATTTACTGCCACAACTACAGAGGGCAGATATGGTGCTACACCAGGGCAAGGGGGTGCTATAGCCATGTCACAAATCTGTGCAGATCCAGTTAAGCCCCCTCAGACGCCCAACTCGCCCCGTTGCGATGGACCTTTTTCTGATAAAGAGAAAAGTGCGAGTAAAAAATGAAAATCTAGTCTCCAAGGGGGACAAAGAAGAAGAGCACAGACGGTGCTGCAGCGATGACCAGCCATGAATGGTTTAATGGCTCACATCAAAAAGGTAAACCCTAATGTTACATGGATGCACTGCATGATTCATCGAGAAGCATTAGCTAGCAAGAGAATGAGTCCAGAGTTAAATGATATTTTGAAGGATGCCGTAAAAGTGATCAACTTCCTGCAGTCTAGGCCTTTGAATCATAGACTGTTTCAGTCACTTTGTCAAGACAGTGGGTCAGAACATGAACAGCTACTTTTTCACACCGATGTCTGGTGGTTATCCCGAGGGAAAACGTTACAGCAGCTGTTCGAGCTACGCAATGAAGTGGTCTGTTGGAGCACACGCACTCCCTTGTGGCTATGTTCGACGACGCTGACTGGGTAGCTCAGCTGGGATACCTCTCCGATATTTTCAGTAAACTCAACCAGCTGAATCTCTCTTTTCAAGGTAAAGACACACATGTTCTTATCTTGTATGACAAAGTATGTGGATTCATGGAGAAGATCAAGCTCTGGCAGAGCAAATGTGAAGATGGGGATACAAGTTGTTTCCTGCAGCTGGACGCATACATTGTCACTGGTGAATTTGACAGAGCTACAACTGTGAAAATAGTACACACACATTTATCCAAGCTCAAGAATGAGTTCAACTCCTACTTCCCTGATATTGTCAACAAGTCTTCCAAACTGGACTGGGTGCGTAATCCGTTTGTGACGGACATTAACAGCAGCATTCCTGGCAGACTGCAAGAAAACCTCATAGATGTGTCCTCAGATAGGAGCCTGAGGTACTCAAGTATACCACTGATACAGTTCTGGTGTGTTGTGGAGAAGGAGTATCCTGAATTGGGGAAACATGCCCTGAATGAACTGTTGCCCTTTGGATCCACATACCTGTGTGAGGTGACGTTCTCCACCATGACCCACATCAAAACCAAACATAGGAACAGGCTCAACTTGGGAGAATAACCTGGTCACAGCTGTTGCAACAATCTCCCCCAGACTCACAAAAGTGATGAGTGAGAAATAGGCTCAAGTGTCCCATTGAGTGTCACATTAATTGGTGAGTTTGTGCCTTACTTTTTTTTAAAGTCTATAAACAATGGCTATTATATGATTAGCTGTGACTGAATATGATTCAAGTGTCACATTAATTGGGGAGATTGAGTCTTATTTTTTTTTATAAAAAGGTATAATTAAATTCATGATATATAGACTAAATAAAATACTGTATATGTATATATAAATTATATACATTAATGATATATCCTGGTGATCACCACAATTGATTGCACAGTAAGGGTACTTTAGGTTGGCTTGAAGTACTTTGGGGGTACAGTACTCAAAAAAGGTTGGGAACCACTGTTCTAGTTCTCCTGAAGACAGAACAACAAAAACAATAGATGAAAGGTTAAAAGTTATAGCATCTTCTTTCATGATATGGCACAGGTATTATTTTCTCCTTCATGCACCCTCCGTCTGTTAGATCGGACAATTGCAGCAGCTGGAGAACGAGCTGGCGATGGTGAGGCTGGAGAGCAGCGAGGTCAGCCAATGTCTGGATGACTTGGTCCCTGCCCTGGAGGCCCTGGAGAAAGATATCACAGAGCGTAATAAGCTGCTTACCACCTGCCAGGCTAAGATCGCTAGCCAGGTCATCATCATTGAGCGCAACCAGGCCACCATCACCACCTACAATAAGAAGATCAAGCAAATCCAGGAGAGCACAGGGGTAAGAGAGAGAAATATGTAGCTATCATGCAGACAAAAAAAACTGTTTGTCAATTCTTTTATGTGGATGGCCAAGAATAAGGAAAGACAGCTTTAAGGTTTTTTGCAAAATACTAAAATGTCATTGCAAATTAAGCTTGATTTGATACTTCTCAGAATTACTCTTTCAACAAATTGATTTACTTTTCATCAAAGGGCAAGAGGCTGTGATGAAATGATAATCCTCAAATATGTACAGTATGACATATTAAAACAGATATGACAGCATTCTCCTTGGTGTATTGTATGGGTAGGGCTAACCTCACTGTTAAAAGTCAGATAGTGGCACTTACAGATATGTATTCTTTTTTGATTACTTCAAAAAATGCTTGTGATTGTCTAAACCTCAAGGCACTTGTATATTAAACATCAATACTAAACATCAAGAACTATTTTTTTAATGTCAAAATTGAATCAGTTCATCTGGATACAACGTTCACTGACAGATGCAGATGCGTTTCATCACTCATCTAAATGACCTAAGTGACCTCTTCAGTCTCAGCTGACTGCAGGTATCCACACCCTTATAAACAATACAGTTGCATAACGACCGAAACCAATGACCAGTTTCATTTGCAAATATGGGTGTGACCATTAACTAGAGTTTGAATGGCCATGTGTACTATTCATAGAGGATTGGGGAAAGTTTGCAATCACAGCAATGTAAGATTGTGACAGATGTACTCTTAGCCCCCCCCCCCACCCCCCCGGTTCAGGGATGGTCGTTATCTAGTCACAGAGATGGCCTCTTTGACTCCCTGTTCAAACCAGCGTTCCTCCCTATCAAGTATGTGCACATCCTCATCCTTGAAAGAGTGGCCACTGGCCTGTAGATGGGTGTAGACCGTGGAGTTCTAGCCTGACGTGTTAGCTCTCCTGTGTTGTGCCATCCTCTTGGCCAGCGTCTGTTTGGTTTCCCCAATGTATAAGTCACAGCAGTCCTCCCAGCACTTAACATTGTGAAGAGGGAACGACCATCCCTGAACTGGGGGGGGGGGGGGCTAAGAGTACATCTGTTGCCATCTTACAATGCTGTGATTGCAAACATTCCTAAATCCTCTGTGACTAGTACACATGGCCATTGAAACTGTAGTTCATGGTCACACCCATATTTGCATATGAAACTGATCGTTGGTTTCGATCATTATGCAATGGTAGTATTTATATGGGTGGGGATACTTGCAGTCAGTTTAGACTGAAGATGTCACTTAGATGAGTGAGGAAACGTATCCGTCAATAAAAATTATATCCAGATGAACTGATTCAACTTTTTTTGATTTTCTTACCTGTATTATTGAGCATGCATAAAGATGTTCTTTCAGTGTTATATGATCCAGGTCAAATCGACTTAAGTAATGTGATATATAAAGTGACAAGTCTAGTTGCACAAAACTGGAATGTGTTCACATTGATATGGATGCTAAAAACCACACATAGAAGAGATCAACCTCTTTTCTATAAAATGCAATGTGGAGGCTGTCTATCTCCCAACTGCATTAAAAAAAGAGATGAAGAGGCAGAAAGTCACTAAACTAAGTCAGCAGATTTACACAATAACCAACCATTCTCTGGTCCTGTGTGGCGATAACAATGTGACATTAGAAAATCAAGTCTTTCAAATCTCTCAAATCATGCATGAATCAACTCACGAATGATGTGTTTGTCCAATCCTTTTTCCAGCATATGGACCTGAGTCCTCTGCAAATCCATGCTGAGTCTATGGCCAAGGAGCTGGAGGAGCTGGAGGTGGACATCAAGAAGAAACAGCTGCTCTGGATGAGGCAGCAGGGTGTTCTTGTTGGACTGACCAAGGAGAAACAGACCAACAGCGAGGAGATGCACAAATTGCAGGCACAGTACACCATATTTCAGCAGAGGAATATCTGCACGGAGAGTAAGTTAATTGATGCAAATATGCATATGGTCACATAAAAAATCACAGTGTCATTCCAAAATGAGTCTGTCTACCATTTGAAAATAAGAATACTATCATAAAGCCACTGCTGTTACAGTGGTTGAGCTCACAATTTTATTATGATAGTAAAGATGTTTGCAGTGTTAAGCTGACTGCTTATGAAACCCAAATATTTTAGAAGAATGTAATATATCTACTATACCTGTCTGTTGAAAAAGCTTGTATATGATCTTGTAAGTGTGAATAGTTCTTGGTAAATGGACATACAATGATTTTAGTGAAATGGGTCATACACGAGCTCTTAAAGTTATAAATAATAATGAAGATCCTCCAGCCTATGTTGTTGAAATACATTTAAGACCCCCACACACTGCAAAAGACAAACGCTAATACACCACCTTGGAAAACTCTTCAAATTTTCGTGGGGACTTCTACGCTAACCCTGCTCCTCTGAATCCGACCACATCAGGGGAGATGGAGGTGGAGCGGCGTGAGCAGGCGGACGTTGAGAGGCACATGAAAATGCTGCGAGGAGACATGTTGAAGCTCAACTCCCTGCTGAGTCACAATGACAAGCTGAAGCAGACTCTGCAGCAAGAGAATACATTGGTAGAGACAGACTTCCTCCACAGGCTTAAGGTGGGTGTGTATTGGGAGTTTTTTTTGTAAGCATGTGCGAATGTGTGTGAGCGAGTGAGTTTTTGTGTGTGTGTGTGTGTGTGTGTGTGTGTGTGTGTGTGTGTGTGTGTGATGTTGTGTGTCATTTGTGTCTGCACAGAATGTTTGTGTGCATCTGTATGGTGTGTTTGTCTGTCTGCACATGCAAGTTTCTATCCATGTGTAAGTGCGTGAGTGTTGGTGTGAATCCACATCCAAACACCACACTCATGAATAATGAATACGCATTATGATAACTGATTTGTGTGTTAGCTATTAACTGTGTATTAGCTGTTTTCTAATGTGTCTAGGAGGCAGAGAGAGAGGCTATAGAGGTGCAGATGAGACTTGAGAAGACCCGGGAGGAGAAAAAGAGACTCCTCAATAGTTTGGTGGAAGCTGAGTGAGTTACTTATTACATTTCAATTTTCAAGTTTATTTATCAAATGCACAACAATACAGCGGTGGCAGACATTGCTGGCAATGAAATGCTTAGGCATCAGGCTAACTCCAAAAAAGTAAAAATATAATATTTGCATTTAAATTAAATTTCAAGTAGATTTTAAACTAAAATTCAAAATATGAGTCTAAAAATGTAATAGTATTACATTACATTTGTATTTGTTTATTACATGTCCATTTGGCACTGCCTAATTTCCAAATGAGATACTCTCCTGGGAAATCTACTTATTCTGACTAGATATTTGGAGAAATCATTTCAGAGACTATGATACAATGATAATAGTTAGAGTAGTAATAATAATACTAATAATAATCACAAACTTGTTTAGAATAATTGAAAATAAAACAATCACGTGCTGCAAGAGCTACAAATATGAAAGATAATACTTTAAAGCAACATTCCTGAAGATTGTAATTTTCGTTCAACCTACATATACACCTACATAATTTGTGTGTGTATTTATGCACCAGGCGTCAGGTTATGCTGTGGGAGAAAAAGACTCAGCTGCTGAGAAAGACGTTTTCTGCTGTGAACTCTGAGGTGTTCCAGGGGGACATCCGCCAGATGAAGGCTGAGATACACCGCATGGAGGTAACTATAGTATGGTCAGGGATCCCCTGTAGGCTGGTGGAGGTAGGATACTGTGAAATAAACGGTTATTTCTGTAGACTCCTTTTTACATGTGGTGCTATGCTTATGCATCTCTGTCTTTCTAATATGTGTGTGCACTGCATACAAGTACATCACTTGCACATCATCTTAGGGCCACATCACTAATATTGAGATGCACCCTCACTCTGCTATATCTCCAGTGTTGTGTCTAAAGCAGAAATGATTAGTCGCTTAATTGATTAGTTCATCGCCTTAAAACTAATTAAAAAATTTTGAGAATCAATCAATCAATCATTTTAGTCATTTGTGAAGTAAAAATAACAAACATTTGTTGGTTACAGGTTCACAAATGCCAAGATTTGCCTTCCTTTTTTCCAATTCATGTCATTATAAAATCTTCTTTATATTTTTTTTTTTTGTGATGTTGATCAAACTAAGTAAACAGTTTTACGACATTCCTTGGGACTCTGGGAACTTGTGATGAGCATTTGTCATTATTTTTGACCATTTTTAAAAAATCTGTTTATTGGGTTTTGCAATTAAACATTTTTGACCTTTTTTAGGTTAAACTTCTTCTTTCGGCTTGTTCCCTATTTCTCAGGGGTCACCACAGCAGATTTTCGCCCTCTATACCTTTCTTTCTAACATATCCCTCTCCTGCAGTCCAACCCTCCTCATGTCCTCTATCTGGTCTCTCCATCTTTTCCTTGGTCTTCCTCTTTTCCTTTTGCCAGGTATTTCCAGGTCCAATACCTTCTTTCCTATATTGTCTATGCCTCCCCTCTGTACATGTCCAAACCATCTCAGTATTGTCTCTCTCAACTTCTCATCCATTCCTCTGATCTTGAACATAGCTCTCACTTCTTCATTTCTCTTCAGGTCTTTTTTAGTCACTCCCAAGGACCAATGCAGCATGTTAATCTCTGCTACCTGTAATGTACACTACCGTTCAAAAGTTTGGGATCACCCAAACAATTTTGTGTTTTCCATGAAAAGTCACACTTATTCACCACCATATGTTGTGAAATGAATAGAAAATAGAGTCAAGACATTGACAGGGTTAGAAATAATGATTTGTATTTGAAATAAGATTTTTTTTACATCAAACTTTGCTTTCGTCAAAGAATCCTCCATTTGCAGCAATTACAGCATTGCAGACCTTTGGCATTCTAGCTGTTAATTTGTTGAGGTAATCTGGAGAAATTGCACCCCACGCTTCCAGAAGCAGCTCCCACAAGTTGGATTGGTTGGATGGGCACTTCTTGCGTACCATACGGTCAAGCTGCTCCCACAACAGCTCAATGGGGTTCAGATCTGGTGACTGCGCTGGCCACTCCATTACCGATAGAATACCAGCTGCCTGCTTCTGCTCTAAATAGTTCTTGCACAATTTGGAGGTGTGTTTAGGGTCTTTGTCCTGTTGTAGGATGAAATTGGCTCCAATCAAGCGCTGTCCACTGGGTATGGCATGGCGTTGCAAAATGGAGTGATAGCCTTCCTTATTCAGAATCCCTTTTACCCTGTACAAATCTCCCACCTTACCAGCACCAAAGCAACCCCAGACCATCACATTACCTCCACCATGCTTAACAGATGGCGTCAGGCATTCTTCCAGCATCTTTTCATTTGTTCTGCATCTCACAAACGTTCTTCTTTGTGATCCAAACACCTCAAACTTGGATTCATCCGTCCACAACACTTTTTTCCAGTCTTCCTCTGTCCAATGTCTGTGTTCTTTTGCCCATCTTAATCTTTTTCTTTTATTGGTCAGTCTCAGATATGGCTTTTTCTTTGCCACTCTGCCCTGAAGCCCAGAATCCCGCAGCCGCCTCTTCACTGTAGATGTTGACACTGGTGTTTTGCGGGTACTATTTAATGAAGATGCCAGTTGGGGACCTGTGAGGCGTCTGTTTCTCAAACTAGAGACTCTAATGTACTTATCTTCTTGCTCAGTTGTGCAACGCGGCCTCCCACTTCTTTTTCTACTCTGGTTAGAGCCTGTTTGTGCTGTCCTCTGAAGGGAGTAGTACACACCGGTCTAGGAAATCTTCAATTTCTTAGCAATTTCTCGCATGGAATAGCCTTCATTTCTAAGAACAAGAATAGACTGTCGAGTTTCAGATGAAAGTTCTCTTTTTCTGGCCATTTTGAGCGTTTAATTGACCCCACAAATGTGATGCTCCAGAAACTCAATCTGCTCAAAGGAAGGTCAGTTTTGTAGCTTCTGTAACGAGCTAAACTGTTTTCAGATGTGTGAACATGATTGCACAAGGGTTTTCTAATCATCAATTAGCCTTCTGAGCCAATGAGCAAACACATTGTACCATTAGAACACTGGAGTGATAGTTGCTTGAAATGGGCCTCTATACACCTATGTAGATATTGCACCAAAAACCAGACATTTGCAGCTAGAATAGTCATTTACCACATTAGCAATGTATAGAGTGTATTTCTTTAAAGTTAAGACTAGTTTAAAGTTATCTTCATTGAAAAGTACAGTGCTTTTCCTTCAAAAATATGGACATTTCAATGTGATCCCAAACTTTTGAACGGTAGTGTATATTCGAGCCTCTCTGTTGTTGTCTAGTACTAGTACGGAACGTGGCAGCAAGGGTCGTAACAAAAACCAGGATGAGAGATCACATTACCCCAGTTTTAACATCTTTACACTGGCTTCCTGTAGCATTGAAGATTGATTTTAAAATTATTTCATTTGTGTTTAAAGCTCTACATGGCTTAGCACCCTCATACCTACCTGACTGCTTATCTGATTATGTTCTGAGCTGCTCTCTCAGATCCTCTGGTGCTGGCCTGCTCAATGTCCCTAGAATGAACTACAAAAAGTATGGTGAAGCAGCATTTTGTTTTTATGCACCGACAGCTTGGAATAGACTCCCCCAACAAATAAGAGAAGCAACGTCCATAGATAGTTTTAAGAATCAGCTCAAACCCCATTTTTATGCTCTTGCTTTTAATTAATTCCATTTTATATTTCTTTCCCTCTTATTTTTTATCTTGTACTGTGGTTTTATTTCTTGCCTTGTTTTATGTTTTTGCCTAGGTCTGTGTTTTATTACTTTTAACTTATTTTATCTGTATTGTTGTTGAGTTTTATTGTTTCCCTTGTTTTTAATGTAAAGCACTTTGAGTTGCATTTTATGTATGAAAGGTGCTATACAAATAAAGTTTATTATTATTATTATTGTCACTGCTTCCATACCATAGAGCATGGCAGGCCTAACCATTGTTCTGTATACCTTGCCCTTTACCCTCAATGGCATTGTTTTGTCACAAAGAACTCCAGCTACCTTTCTCTATGAATTCCACCCAGATTACGTCCTTTTCTCAAGTTCAAGTTCAAGTCCAAGTACTTTCTTTGTCACATGCACAGAAATACAGAGTAAAACATGCAGTGAAATGAAGGGGGGTACTCTGTCTGTCACTGTGTGAAAAAAAAGACATAGGCCTAGTATATAGAGATAAAAGACAAAAGATCAGTGCATTCTTAAGTCAAAATAAACAATAAATAAAAGAATAAAAAACCTAGCTGTCTCAAGTATGTGAAAGGTTGTATATGTTGAGATTTCTTATGGCCTGTGGATAGAAACTTCTCTTTAGTCTCTCTGTTTTGGCCCTAAGACTACTGAGGTGCCTACCAGACCTCAATAGCCTGAACAGTCCATTGTCAGGGTGAGAAGTGTCGCTCATGATCTTCTTGCATCTCATCCTCACCCTTCTGGTGGAAGTGTCCTGCAGGATGGGGAAGAATGTTCTGATGGTGCGTTCTGCAGGTCACCCCTCCCCAGAACACCCCTCCCCATCCTACAGGACAAGATGGGGAGGGATGTTCTGGTGATGCGTTCTGGTGGTGCGTTCTGCAACTCGGTCACGGGCAGAACAGTTTCCATACCGGGCGGTGATGCAATCTGTTAGGACGCTCTCCACAGCCGAGGAATAGAATGTCTTCAGGATGGAGGGTGAGACCTTGAATTTCCTCAGCCTTCGGAGGAAGTAGAGCCCCTGTCTGGACTTCTTTAGAGTGTGCTGAGTGTGAAGAGTCCAGGTGAGGTCCTCAGCGATGTGTACGCCGAGGTATTTAAAGCTGGAGACCCTCTCCACAGGTTCCCCGTTGATCTTTGGTGGGTTGTATCCTTTCCCCTGCTGTCTCCTGAAGTCCACCACCATTTCTTTGGTCTTGCTGATGTTCAGGGTCAGGTTATTGGACTGGCACCACTGTGCTAGGTCAACTGCTTGGTTCAGATAGGCCTGTTCATTGTTGTTGGAAATCAGGCCTATTAAGACTGTGTCGTCTGCAAATTTGAGGATGGAGGTGGAACTGTCTGTGGCTTTGCAGTCATGTGTGTAGATGTTGTACAGCAGAGGGCTCAGCACACAACCCTGAGGAGCACCTGTGTTGAGGATCAATCTCCCAGATGTTAGGCTGCCCGCCCTAACCACCTGGGGCCGGTCAGTGAGAAAGTTGTACACCCAATTGCACAATGGGGTGTTGATTCCTAGCGATCTCATCTTTGTGACCAGATTGAGGGGGACTATAGTATTAAATGCTGAACTGTAGTCAATGAACAGCAAATGTATGTAGTTCCCTCTCCCCCCATCCAGGTGGGTTAAGCTGGTGTGCAAGAGGTTGGAGATGGCATTGTCTCTGCACCTGTTGTTTTTATAGGCAAACTGGAGGGGGTTGAATGAGTTGGGCAGGGGTGAGCAGATGAAATCTTTCACCAACCTCTCAAAGCACTTCTTGACTTACTTCTTACCAATGCCTTCTGTCTGTATTGTCGATCCTAAGTACTTGAATTTGTTAACTTCTGGGACTTCTTCTCCTCCTAAACTCAATCCTGGACTTTCTACTTGCTTATTTAAACACGGGTACTCAGTCTTTATTCTGCTTATCTTTAGTCCTCTAATCTCTAGTACTTCTCTCCAATCTTCAAGATCTCTCTTCAACCTTTCCTTGTCCTCATTTGCTTGCATGATTTCATCAGGAAACATCATGCTCCATGTTGGCTCTTTCTTAAGATGTTTTGTGAGGCAGGCCATCAGTATCACAAACAGAGAAGGGCTCAACACCGATCCTTGATGCAGTCCTACCTTTACCTCAAATTCGCTTGTTGTTTCCACTGCCATTGAACTACGGTCTTACAGTCCCTGTGCATGCCCTGAATTTTGCTGATGTAATTTTCTGCCACTCCCTTCGCTCTCAGGCAATACCACAACTTCTCTCTCGGTACTCTGTCATATGCCTTTTCCAAATCAATAAATACGCAGTGCAATTCTTTCTGTCCTTCAATGTATTTTTCAGCTAAGGTCCTGAGTACAAATATTGCATCTGTGGTACTTCTTCCAGGTATGAATCCAAATTGTTTTTTCTCTATAGTCACTTCCTTCCTTAGTCTCACTTCAATCACTCTCTCTCCTAACCTCATTGGATGTCCCATCAATTTTATCCCTCTGTAGTTGTTGCAACTTTGAGCATCACCTTTTTTTCTTGTAAATTGGTACCACTATGCTCTTTCTCCATTCATCATCTGGCATTTTCCCAGTCTGTATCATGTTGTTGAAGAGTCCAGTCAGGAACTCTATGCCAATATTGCCTAAGTATTTCCAGACTTCTGCAGGTATATTGTCCGGTCCCACAGCTTTTCCATTTTTCATTTGTTGCAACACTTTTATCACCTCATCCGTTGTAATTTCTCCCACATCCTCTTCATTACTTGGTGATTCAGCTGTCCTTCTTTCTCTGTTATTCGCTTCATTCATTTGGTGACTGAAATACTCCCGCCATCTCTGTAAAATATCCTCATCTTTTGACTGTACTCTTCCATCTATGTCCTTGATCAGTTTTGCTTATTCAACATTCTTGCTTGCTTTGTCTCTGTTTGGCTAGTCTATATACAGTCTTCTCTCCTTCCTTTGTATCTAGTCTTTTGTACAGATCCTCATATGCTCTTGCCCTTGCTATCACTACCACTCTCTTGTTCTTGTTTTGCCCATTCTCATTTTTGTCTAGCTTTATTTTGGCCAACTTCTTATTTATGCAATGCTGCACTACTTCCTCCCACAACCAACTTTCCTGTCCCTTCTTTTTACCCCTTTGAGATTCTCCTAGTGCTCGCCTGCCTGCTTCCCTTAGTCCTTCTGCTGTTCTATCCCAATCTCATGGCAATCTATCCCCCAACAGCTCTCTTACCTTCATCCTAAAGCTTTCTCTACAAAGGTTCCTCTTTCAGCTTCCACCATTTAATCTTCCCTCTTTAGGCTAAACAATTAATAAAAAAATTGTTAGATTTATCAATGAGGAAAATTATCATTAGCATCAACACTGTGTTATAGATCTGTTGTTTCATGGCATAGAAACCCATCATTTGCCCTGTCTCCTCCACTGCACCTTCATGACTGAAACAGATATCATTGGTGAAATCAATGTCATCTCTGATTGTAATAGCCCCATTGTTTGGTATGCTTTTTTTTATCACTTTAGTTTTTATTGAAGTTTTTAGGTCAATACAAACATGGCATCCGTATTCAGAAGTAAACATTGAATTATCTACATTTACTTGCACTCAAGCCCAACAGGGCAACTCAAAACAAACAAACAAAAAAACACACAAAAAAATGAACTACATGAGCTTCCTGTGGGTCTAACTTTCCAGTCTTAAGTGTTGTCATGAATTATGTTGTCGCGTGTTTGCTCCTTAAACCATGTCCATTTCTTCCACTGGTCTTCCATCCTAGGTACTGTAAGTGTCAATCGATGAGTCAGTTTTTCCATTGTATGAATGTCCTCCACTATTTCCATCCATTGTCCTTGTGTGGGGGCGTCCACCTGGCACCATTTTCTTGTGATTGCCTTCTTAGCCGCAATCAGCAGTATCTTAACCAAACATCTGTCACTTGGCCCTATATCGGCGTTTTTAAAATTACAGAAATAGAGGGTCATATAGCTCTTAGGGAAGTCATATCCAAGTACCTTTTGTATTACATCATGAACCATCTCCCAAAACATCGCTAGCTTATTACATTTCCAAAATATATGCGAGTGGTCTACATCCTCTGTTCCACATTTCCTCCAGCATGACAGTTTGGTGCTGGAGTATCTATTTTTGATTTTTGGTGTAATAAAAAAACGTATCAGATTTTTCCAGGAGAATTCCTTCCATATCCGCGAACTAGTGGAGGATTGATGAACTTTCCACATATTCTGCCAGTCCTCCTCTGTAATTTCTGTGCCAAATTCTAATTCCCATTTTTCTTTTATATATGTAGTTGAGTGTTTATTAGTTGTGAGAGCTTGATATAGTACAGATATAGTCCTAGATTTTCTCACTTTATATGCGTTGATTATAATTTGAATCACACTGTTCACCTCCATGGAGGGTCCTCTCCTGATACGTTTGTTGTAATAATCCCTTAATTGTAAATATCTAAAGAAGCCATGATTCTCCTAATCAAACTTGTCTTTCATACCCTGAAAACTCTCCATCTCCCCTTTTTCCTCTAGAGTGCACCATGCTGTGATTCCCCAGTTAACCCACAGTTTAAAAACTGTGTCATGCCTCGCTGGAGTAAAGTCTCTATCATATGCTACCCATCTCAATAACTGTATCTCATCTTGTAATTTGTTGATTTTAATCAATTTAAACCATAACTCCAGTGTAAATAATGTGACTGAATCCATGTGGGTTTTTGTTTTCTTGTATACTTCTTTATCCCCTAAAATATTCTGGATAGGGTACCCACCACATTCCCTTTCCATGACTTTCCACTTGGCCATGTAATCTTGCCTACACCAGTCAACAGCATATCTCAGCTGGGCAGCTTTGAAATATTCTTTTAGATTTGGTAAACCCATACCTCCCTTTTCCTTTGAGAGTTGGAGAGTTTCATACCTTACTCTGGGCTTCTTCCCTCCCCAAATAAATCTAGATATTGTCCTATCCCACCTATCAAATTGAGCTTGAGTCACCTCTACAGGCAACGATTGGAATAGATAAAGAAGCCTTGGTAGAATATTCATTCTAACTGTCTCAATTCTTGAGCTGAAGTCAAGTGGCAGAGTGGACCATCTATCAATATCCTTTTGCATCACATCGTTGATCTTGCCGTAATTTGCTTTATGTAATTTAGACAATTCCTTGGTAATGTAAATTCCCAAATATTTGATTTTGTTTAGATTCCAATTAAAGTCAAATTTTCCCTTGAATTCTGTGGTTGGAGTATAATTGAGAACTAGCACCTGTGTTTTTGAGATGTTAATTTTCTATCCAGATAAATGACCATATAGTTCTAGTAGCTTCATTAGTTGAGGGAGTGATGTATGTGGTTGCTCAAGATAGGCTATGACATCATCAGCAAATAGCCCCACCTGGTGAACAGTGCCATTCACTGACACTCCATTAATTTCTTCATTTTGGCGAATGGCCTCCGCTAAAGGCTCAATGAATAACGCGAACAGTGTCGGAGACAAACAGCATCCTTGTCTTGTCGACCTCTGCAAACTGAACTTGTTCGTTAAACTCCCGTTTATTTTAATCCGAGCATTAGGTTGTGGATATAATGTTTTAATGCACTGTATTGACTTATTGCTGAACCCTAGTCGTTCCAATACTGCATACAAAAAATTCCAAGACACCCGATCGAATGCTTTTTCTGCATCTAAACTTACTAATAGTGTAGCTTGTTTTCTCTTACTCGCTTGATCAACAATATGCAATGTCTGGCGTAGCGGTCTAAGCATCGGCTTGGTGTCGATGCAGTTGCCCACTGGGGACTGGGGTTCGCGCCCCGGTCTCGTCAGATCCGACTATGGCCGGACTCGATGAAGCAGCAATCATTGGCAACGCTGTCTTCGGGAGGGGGGCGGAGTCGGCTTGTGTTCGTCATGTGAATGCGTCTCTGTGTGTGTCGGAAAAACAGTGGTTCGGCTTGGATTCGCCTTGTCACGAAAGTGGGGAGGCGTCTCCTTCGAGACTGCCGGCCGGAGAGATGCAGTTGGCGAACGCATGCAATACGAGGGTGGGTGTTTGAATTAAAATAGGGATCAATTGGCCACTAAATTGGGAGAAAAAAGGGAAAAATCAGAAATAAATTAAAAAAAACAAAAAAACAATATGCAATGTCCTTCTGATATTATCATGCGTTTGTCTTTCTCTCATGAATCCTGTTTGATCGTCATCTATCAAATCACCTATGAATGAGTTTAACCTTTTGGAGATAATTGTCGTATATATTTTATAATCTACATTTAATAATGAAATAGGTCTGTAGTTCCCACAATATTCTTTATCCTTTCCCGGTTTTGGAATGACTGTGATTATTGCCTCTGACCATGATGGTGGTATCTTATTATTGTGAAGTGTCCAATTGAAGGATCTCAGAAGTATCGGTGCCAGCTCTTGCCTAAACACTTTGTACCATTCTGCAGGGTATCCATCACTGCCCGGGCTTCTATTGTTTTTCAAAGAATTTATTGCATCTATCACCTCTTCCATCTTTATGTCAGCTGTTAATTTGTCATTTTGGAGCCGTCCAATTGAGGGTAAATCTAATGAATTCAAAAAGGTATTAATTTCCGCTTCGGGTGCAGGTGTGGGTTGTGAATATAGCTCTTTATAATATCCCAAAAATATGTCCTCTATGCTTTCTGGTATATTCGTTAACTCATTTGAATGGGGGTCTCTGATCTTATGTATATGGCCAACTGCTTGCTGTTTGCGAATACGTTTTGCCAACAGTTTAGTTGCGCGCGGGCCTGTTTCATAATATCTTTGTTTGAGAAACAAGCTTTTTTTCTCAACTTCATCTAACAGTTCTTTATTAATGTCTGACTTCGCCGATTTGATTTGCTCCAACACCACGGGGTTTCCCGCAGTCTGGTATTCCCTCTCCATTTCTCTTAACCTGTCCGTATTCTTTCTGGATATAATTGATCTTGCCTTTTTGATCAACGCTGAATGCGCTATTAACTTTCCCCTGATGACCGCCTTCATGGCATCCCAAAATATTGTTGGGTCTACTTCCCCATTGCTGTTTTCTTCTAGATATGTCCGAATATCCGTCTTTAACATAATCTTACTCTGCTCACTATTCAGTAGACCCACATTAAACCTCCAAACCGTATTTCGCTTTCTACAATTCAAATTAATTTCTAAATATACTGGATTGTGATCTGAGATATCCGCCCCTCCTATCCCACACTCCTTTACTCTGTAAATACCGTCTTTGCTCATAAGGAAATAGTCTATCCTTGAATGAACTTTATGTACAGCTGAGTAATGTGTATAGTCTTTTTCCTGAGGGTGTAATTGTCTCCACACATCATCCATCCCCATCTCTTCCAGTGATATATTTACAAATCGAGTGACCTGTGTTTTAGTCCTTTTGATACTGGTCGTATCCATTTTGTGATTCAAAACAACATTCAAATCTCCCCCACAAATTAAGACCCCCTCTGACTCGTTTGCTATCTCATCAAACAAAGATTTAAAAAATCTTTTATCACTTTCAGGAGGGGCGTATATATTTACCAATGTCACTGGTTTGTTCTCTAACCTCCCCTTCACTATAATATATCTCCCCTCCTTGTCTCCAATCTCCCTGTCTTAATCGAATTGAGTTTTGTTTGATATTAAAATTGCAACACCTCTCCTGCGCCCTTCCTTGGAGGAGCTATAATATGAATGTCTGTACCCATATTTCTTAAGTTTCCCATGCTCTATCTGTGTTAAATGGGTCTCTTGGAGGAATATGATTTGTACATCCTCCTTTTT
Source organism: Lampris incognitus (assembly GCF_029633865.1). Classification (NCBI taxonomy): domain Eukaryota; kingdom Metazoa; phylum Chordata; class Actinopteri; order Lampriformes; family Lampridae; genus Lampris; species Lampris incognitus. The sequence goes on along the minus strand of NC_079215.1, from coordinate 39,830,159 downwards.
TAGCTTAATCATAACCTTTTCCCTCTTCTTTAACATATTTAGACCATTAACATTCAGCGACATTATTTTAGTAGTGTGAACCATCTAGACATCTTGATACTCTTTTTCCATATATTCCCACAGAGCTCCAAACAAAAAAACTACAAATATAAAACACATTAATCAACAACAAAAATAACTTCCAACTAAAGGGGCCTAACCACCCCGAGTCCCCGTTGGTAGGTGAAGGGGAAATCCTTTTCAGAAAGGGCCCCACTCTAGACTTGACATTTTGCCCATCACATGGGATAGGCCTACAGCCTTGTCTAGGCATGTCCAACGTTTGGCAACCGTATAGCCTACCTCTCTCCGTGGCATGTGATGAAAAAGCCTTTTGTAATGGAGCTCAACTCAGTCAGAACAATACCAATCCTACTTTCTCCGATAGGCCTGGAGCTTCTCTTTCGCTCGTTGTGCAGCTTCACGTCCTCCTTTCGCGCCTTGGACTCGTTGCCACCCTGCTCGCGTCCCAGTCGCCTCCACCTGCTCTGTGGCCGTGGTTGCCGTGTCATCGTCTGGTATCTTGACGTTGCAGCCTCTCATCTTCATGTCCATCGCAGCTTCCCTGACATTGTCATATGTCTTCGTTCCGTTGTTCCAGTGGATCCTTATTTTGGCGAGGGGTGTCTGGAAACGAATTCCTTTACCCTTGAGCACTTTCTTAATGCCCAAATATGATTTTCTTTTCCGGACCACTTCAGCTGCGTAATCGTGATCAAAGTAAATACGTTTGTCCCCTATCTCTATCTTATTCTTTTTCCATGCTTTCTTGAGAATCATTTCTTTTATATCAAACTGTTGAAAGTTCACCACTATTGACCTGGGGGGAGCTGTCGGAGGGGGTTTCTGAGCGAGGGCTCTGTGAGCTCTTTGTATCTGGAGATTGGTCCCTTCTTCTAAGTCAAGTTGAGTATTCAAGAGTTGTTCCACGTACTGGGTAATGGAGCCTCCCTCCGTCTCCTCTGGCACACCAAAGATTCGAATATTGTTCCTCCTTGACCTCCCTTCCAGGTCCATTATTTTTTCTTGCATCTGGCGCGTTTGGGTCGACATGTCCATCAGTAGTTCTGTCGAGTCCGCCTGCCATTCCTCTAGCTCGGCTATGCGCTTCTGGGCTTCACTCATGTGCGCTTTCTGCGCCTGTATTTCGCCGTTGCTCTCTGCAAACTTCTGTGTCATTTCTTCTCGGAAGCAAGCAATCTCTTCCTTCACTTCCCTTTTCACCTCATCTTTGAGTCTGGCAAAGTCACCTCGTAGCTCTTGTTTGAATTCTTGTATCTCTGTAGCGATAGCTGCTAATCCGGCACGCAATGTATCAGCTTTGTCCGCCGCTATTGTAGCTTCTTCAACCTCGTGTTTGCTATTACCTTGCTCCAACTGTTTCTTCGCTCCCTGTGTATCTGGTGCGTTACCCTTTTGGATTGTACGGCTACCTTTATTCGAATTACCTCCTCTTCTCATTTCTCCTTTTTTTGCGTCGAGTTTAGTGTTTTAGAGGATTTATTTTAGCCAACTTGCGAGAGGCAGAAAGTTGTGCTGCTATTCAAGTCGCCATCTTACCGGAAGTCATTGTTTGGTATGCTTAATGAAACGTACTTGTGCAATTGTAGTGTTATTGCTTTGTGTACCCTATCTCTATGCTCTTTGCAATTCTAATTTTTTCATTTATTTTGCACTTTTTGTCTATAAAGATACTTACTTAATGTTGTCTGAATCCCCTTACTTCCTTGCCCACTTCGTGTTCCAAGGCATGCAGAAACTCTTAAATAAGACATGCCTAGAGTTCTAGACATTCTTAGGCACTTGTAATCTTCTTGATTCTAGAATGTTATTATCGCCTTTGTGTGTGTGTGTGTGTGTGTGTGTGTGTGTGTGTGCGTGCGCGTCCACATAGTTGCATCACAGCCAGCTGATGAAGCAGCAGGAGCGTCTGCAGAGGGAAAGTGAGGCGACAGTGTCCAGGATGGAGAACATCTCCCTGCGCCGCGAGGCCCGGAGCAGCAAGAAACAAACTACTCAGAGCCACCTGAACCACATCATCCAGGGCCTTAGACACAACATTAAGGACACACACAAGGTATGAGAGTGTGACTGCCTTTGAGTGCTTTGGTCCATCTGTGTGTATTTCATATTTCTTTTTTTGTGGGGACCATGAGTTCCCACAAGTATAGGAAAATGGGGATCTTTGTGCTTAGTGGGGACATCTTGCCAGTCCCCACTTTTTCAAGGGTCCATTGTAGGGTTATGACTGAGGTTTAGAGTTACGGTTAGAATTAGGATAAGGGTTAAGGTTAGATATGTAGTTTTGATGGTAAAGGTCAGAGTTAGGGGCTAGGGAATGAATGTAGTCAATGAGGGTCCTCACAAGTATAGAACAAGAAACATGTTTGTGTGTGTTTACTTTTTTTGTGCATGTGGAGGCATGTTTCTATGTGTTTGTGAGTGTGTGTGTGCATACATAGGTATGTGTATTTGGGTGCATTTGTATATGAGTAAATATTTCTACCTATGTGTATTTGTGGACACGTATTTCTGTAAACATAAGTTTGTGCGCATGCACATTATTACCAGTTTTTTCATGTGCATATGTACTATCTGTCTGTGTGCATCATTAAGCCTACTTGTGTATGTATGCATATATGCACACTAGTTTGTGTATGAGTGTGTTTGTATGCAAGCATGTCTGTGTTGATATATGTGTGTGCTTGCATGTATGTAGGCACGTAGGAGTGTGCAAATGTTAACACAAGTGACTATTTGCAGACATTCTCACAAGTTCTGCCTCCCTTGGTGTCATGTCCAGTAAAGTTTCAAGATTATCTCTGCTATCTTAACTTCAAGAAACATCAACAGTGCAGTGTCAGATGTCAGAGGAACTAGAAACAATTGCAAAGCTTTCATTGATGGATCGGTGTGTCAATAGTTATTTTGCCTGTGTGTCCCCAGCAAGTGGCAGAGTGTGAGGAGGTAATCAAGGGGCTGCAGGAGAGCCAGGTGAGTGTGAGCAGCCGTTTGGCTCTGAAGAAGCAGGAACTGACAGAGCAGCACAACACCACCTCTGTCCTGACCTCCGACCTCCTCAAACTTCAGGACAGTAAAGATATGGTACAGAGCACAAACAGTGCAACTCACTACACTGTAATACAAAAATAGATGAATGTAGACATTAGTACATGCTTCCTTGGGTTATGTATGGTATGGGTTAAATGCTTTAAAGTAAAAAAAAAGACTGCTGAAAAATAAATAAACCTACATTTTGGTTTATGTGGGATCCAAGGCCTCAATTAGCACATTTAAAGTTCTTCTACTACCCAATTAACATACATCTGTACATGGCTTTTGTTTTTAATTGGAACTGGCCAATAACTCAATATTATCATTCATCATATTTAAAGTGGCAGTAGACAACTTTTTTTGCTTCAACTTATCATTATGAAGTAGATGTTGATTGCACAGTGTAATGGCTATAGAATAATGATACCATCAGCGTTTAGATTTATGGCACAAAGGAAATGCGTCAACCATTGCGCATCCAAAATAGGAAGAGGATAGCGGTTTTGTTTCCCCCGGTAGTAGCTATCGGTAACTATCCCCAGTAGTGGAAATGGCGAATGTTGGAACAACCAAAGTATTCTGTCCCCACGATTGCATCTGAGCAAGGCTAGACAGATAGCTAACAAAAAAGAATCCTCAATAAACCCGTCTTCAACAGAGTGTGGCTTTACTGGTTTCAACATTGTAAAACTGAAAATTCAAACAAAGGGGTATAGATTACTAAACACATACAGCTTACACAAAATTGCTTTTTAGCATGAAATATAACATGTCACAATTAACAATAACATTCATTTCTTTAGAGTTATCCAGATATAGACAGCCAAACAATAAAACTAGCATAAGAACTTAGACAACACGAGAATGTATGTCAATTTGTCAAATGCTAGCTAGGGAGCTGTCAGCTTGAATGAGCTTCTGAGTTAGCTAAAATAGGTTAGCTAGCAACATCAAGACAACAATAAACATCCTCTAGTAATATGTAGCTTAACTTCCAAAATTAAGTTTCAGATCTAACATGTAAGTGCTGATACTCAGACATAACTACTCCAAGGTTCAAACAAAGAAAAACAGACTGCATTTCACACACACTGCTTGCTGCTTCATAACAAGCCAAACGGAAAAAACCCAAAACGAACTCTTAGCTTGTGAAATTACCAGTACCTAAAACAACCAACAGAGAGCAGCACTGTAACACCTAACGTCATCACAAAGCATGGGCAGTTCTGTCGTCTTCAGTTCTCATGCAGTTATAGAGGAGGAAGGAATCTTGTTCTAAGTTGAGTTTTTTGTGTGCATCTCTCACCTGGAAGAGAATCCAGTTAATATACAAAAGAGCATGTATTCAGTACAGTAATGTAACACCTAGCTGGGGTCAGAACACAAAGTGTCAGTGGAAACTCTATCCGGCAAGAGAAAAACAACCCCGTTGACAGAGGAGGCAAAGAAGGTGACGAGGGAGAGTGATAGAAACAGAGGTAAAATAAGTGTGAACCTTGGACGGGCATTCACTCGATGGAGTGAGCTCTGGTGTTGTATTGAACTCTGTTTCCCCCTAGCCAGACAAAAGCGATCGCATGGAAACAGGCTAGCTATCGGTTACGATTAGTTTAAGGTAAGCGTTAGGTTAAGCTTAGGGTTAGGTTGAGGTTGAGGTTAAAGTTCGAGTTAAGGTTAATCAAACGTCCCGGTCTTGTATCGAATTCTGGCTGGGGGAAACAAATATCGACAGGAAAACAGAGTTCAATACAACACCCGGGACTTAAGAGGGTTCCAAACCGACATTCAGTTGGCATTCTTTCTACTGGATCAGTAAGTAACACAACCTGCCTAGTCCTACTTATTAACACTACAGGATGTTTTACTCTGCCTTTATCATAGTACTGAGATCAAGGTTTCTAGTTCAAATTGGGATTCTTACGGTTGTTTCTTGCTTTGGACAGTAGCCAGGCTGCTAATAAATGGAAAGCGATCCGGCGGCGCAAACAATAAAAACACTTGGAAATGCTGGGGGGGTGAAAAGTTGTCTACAGTCACTTTAAATGGTGTTGTATCAGGGTAAAATTCTGTTATTGTCATATACTGATACACAATTTTGTTGTCAACGATAATGATAATCTGTTACCTACAATACCTCACAGTATGAGGATTGAAATATTTGAGGCAGTATCATTTGAAAACTAGTTTTGCTTTGATTTTATATTTCACGTTATGAAACAGTTCAATGAGATGAACCTCAATTGGATTCTCAAACATGGTATTTTTGCATATGTAAAGTAGATAACATGATATATATTGACACCGTTTTAAATCCTTAGGATTGTCGTAATAATTTCCATATTGTCAAGCACTGAACTGTATTATGTATATGTGTCATATATGTATTATGACGACATAACCAGGCAAAAAAGGCATCTGGAATTTGATTTTTTTATTCATATGTGAACTCAATGAACTGAAATTTGCCACTCAGATTGCAGTTTATTGTTTCATGGAAGAATAACAGAAGAACAACATTTGAATACTATTATTTGATTATGAAAAAAAATCTATCGAAGATATGTTCTTAGTCTTAAAAATATCTTTAAAGTGAGGATTTTCATGGCTTAGAGTTGAAACCAAATAGGGCAAAATAACAAAAAAACAAAGTTAGACAAAATATGCACACTGTCATGAGAAATGGTTACCATGAGATTGTTGTTGTTGTCACCCTGATATTTCAATCAAACCTTCCTCTCAAACCTTTCCAGAACCTGGCTCGTCTGCTGGCTCTACAGAACCGGGCCAAGCACCTGCAAACGTTGCGGGAGGGCCGCTACACTCCGCTGTCCAACAGGGAGGCTGTGGGCGCCGCTCTGCAGCGCCAGACCGAACGCATGCATGCTGTGAGTGCTATCGTTCACCAGGTCTATGAGGAGTTCCCCCAGCACCAAGGGGCGCTCTACAGACTGACACTGGCACTGGCTGCGCGCATGCAAGCCCTGGACTAGGACACATCCTGAAACTGGGGAGGAGATATTGGGTTTTTGTGTGTGTGTGTGTGTGGGGGGGGGGTGTCCTTACCTGGAAAGGTAGGAGTAGTGTAAAGTGGAGAAAGAAAATGGGAGGTGAGCAGACAAGATGATAAAGAAGCTGACAGTTCTGCTGTTTGCTCTGATGTTATAAATACTTAATAAATACTTTAAACTTCAAATGAATTAACTAAAGGTAACCCATATGTTGTTAACAAGATTTACAAGATGGTTGTGAGAACAGCTATGTTGTATGGTTTGGAGATGGTTGCACTGACAAAAAGACAGGAGGTGGAGCTGGAGGTGGCAGAGCTGAAGATGTTAAGATTTTCATTGGGAGTGACAAAGAAGGATATGATTAGAAACGAATATATTAGAGGGACAGCTCAGGTTGGACAGTTTGGAGACAAAGCAAGAGAGACAAGATTGAGATGGTTTGGACATGTGTGGAGGAGAGATGCTGGGTATATTGGGAGAAGGATGCTGAACATGGAGCTGTCAGGGAAGAGGTAAAGAGGAAGACCAAAGAGGAGGTTTATGGATGTGGTGAGGGAGGACATGCAGGTGGCTGGTGTGACAGAGGAAGATGCAGAGGACAGGAAGGAATGGAATGATCCACTGTGGCGACCCCTAACAGGAGCAGCCAAAAGTAGTAGTAGATCCATTATTACCCTCCACATGGTTCATTTGTAGCTGAGTGGTTCCAGTTGATGAATGAAATGGAAACACCATGTGTAGTCCCAAAAATTCAAAAACACATGAAGAAAATTATTTACACATCTCTGGGATTTTGGCCCTCTCCACAGCACTTTTGGTATTTCAGATATTACAATGCCAGAGTTTCTTGACTACCTGGTGGCTAGCTTAACCGACTCGTGTGACTACATCATTCTTCCCTGCAGTCTTATACAGACCTTCAGCCTAATTGTTGATAGTGATGCACTGATATGAGCTCAGGTTCCCTTCTTTTTCGCCATTTTTAAAAAATTTATTTCAGATTTTTCCCTTTTTCTCCCAATTTATTGGCCAATCGATCCCTATTTTAGTTCAAACACCCACCCTCATATTGCATGTGCACCATTTAAAAAAAATTATTGGTTTGTTTGCTTTAATCTAAATCTATTAACTTATTTGGAAACATAGTAACCATTCGTTTCTTAACACTGTTTCCTGACTTTGTTCTTGAAAAACCAGAGCGGGTACTCAGTTCACCTTTTGTTTAGCAGTTTATTAGTCAATTGATTTTTTAAAATTTATTTATTGGACAGTGTCATATCAGAAAGGGAGATAAAGTGGGCATGGCCAATACACTGGTGTGGTCTGGAATTGCTGATGTACTGATACTGATCACATCATCACTGCTTTCTCACTGCTGCTCACTGGTCACTGCTGAAAGCATCAGATTTCACTTGTATAGCTGTTATCCGAGGGCAAGAAAATCCTGTTTCTTAGCCCTAACCCTTATTTGGTATGACTCACTCAGTACACCTGCTGCGGTAACACATTGGTGCTTACTGTTGCTGCCATATTGTTTGAAACTAGGAGAGCAGGGTGTAAGTTGAGCCATCAGTTCACATTATCCTACAGCATCACAGGGCTGGCAGTAGAGACATCCTTTTTCCAACATTTCTTCTTCTTCTTCTGGCTGCTCCCGTTAGGGGTCACCACAGCAGATCATCCATTTCCATCTCTTCCTGTCCTCTGCATCTTCCTCTGTCACACCGGCCACCTGCATGTCCTCCCTCACCACATCCATAAACGTCCTCTTTGGCCTTCCTCTTTTCCTCTTGCCTGTCAGCTCCATAATCAGCATCCTTCTCACAATATACCCAGCATCTCTCCTTCACAAATGTCCAAACCATCTCAATCTTGCCTCTCTTGCTTTGTCTCCAACCCATTCAACCTGAGCTGGCCTTCTAACATACTCGTTCCTTATCCTGTTCTGTTCCAGTTTCCATTTCTGGTGTGGGAAGATGGCACTGCGAACTCACATTTGCAGCGGCCTCACCCAGTACTGGAGTGGGAAGATGGCAGCACGAACTTACATTTGCGGCAGCGTCACCCAGTGCCATCCATGCAGTGTCTTTCTCCGTGTCTTGGTTTGTGTCTTCGTCTGATGGCTGGGAGAACTGGCGCTGGATCGGTTGTGGGAGCTTGGTCTTCTGCGTCCTATGGGCCTGGGAACCGCGGCCCTGCCTGGAGCTGTGCCTGAAGAGGAAACCCCGAGGGCAGTCTGACAGGTCATGGAAGCCGGGCAGTCTGGCGGCGGCCTCGCCTGGCGTTGACCATGTTTTTGGTGTCATCGTGTGGAGTGCCGGGAGGTGTGTCAAGAGTGTCTGGCTAGGAGAGCTGGCGTTGCATTAGCTGGGGGAGCCTGATGTGTTGCGTCCGGTGGGCCCAGGGACCATGGCCTTGCCCGGAGCTGCGCCCGAAGAGGAAACACCAACGGTGGTCTGACAGGATGCAGAAAAAGGGCAGGCTAAGCTAAATGCTAGCCCTGGGTTGCCCAACCAGTCGATCGCGATCGACCAGTCAATTGCGGGCCAATTGCCAGTCGATCGCGAGATGATTTTGAAAAAAAAACGGCAGTCCCTTGTGTTCACATCTTGATTGACATCAAATCTGACCAACCATGAAGAGGCAAGGTCAGATGTTGAATCTGACTAATACAGGACCAGTGCTGACCTTGCCTCTTCATGGTCAGCACTGGTCCTGTATTAGTCAGATTCAACATCAATCAAGATATTATTGGTCTCTCACTCGCGAGCTCTGACGTCAACTTATCAGCGTCAAAGTGGAGAGACGAGAGCCGCGGCTAACGGTAACAAGACCGACTTCTCTTTAACTGTATTGTGTGTGTTCAGCGACAAACAACAAAAGTGGCAGAAGCCAAAAGATCGAAACCTTATCATTTCCACAGTGAATGGGAGGAAGCTTATTTTTTCGTTTATTCCAACGCAAAATCCATCCGTCTGATCAGCAAGCGCTAGTGTGGCTATACCGAATAAGGGTCATTTGGAGCGCCATTTTAAAACGGTGCCCAAAAGCCGTGATACAGATTTCCCAGTGAAAACAGCTCTACCTACCAGAAAACTGCAGGAGTTAAAGTCTCAGCTAGCAACGCAGCAGTCCATTTTTACGAGACCCGGCGCCGAGGGTGAGGCTGCAACGACAGCGTCGCATCGCGTCAGTCATGTTCTTGCTAAGCTGTGGAAGAGGCGTTTGCTGTGGCTGCGGCTGCACTCTTCGGTGATTTCAAGAACAAAACGGACATCGAGAATACCATTAAAGACGTTCAACTACCCCGGAATACTTTCACACGGCGCTGTGAGGAAATGGCCGGGAGTCTTCATGGGCAACTGAAGAAGGACGTTGAGGCATGTGAGTGTTTTCTCCTCCAGTTCGACGAGTTAACCAATATGGCGGACGTGGCGCAGTTCTGCATTCTCATTTGAATGGCCTTTGACGACATCATGAGCGCAGAAGAAGAGCTGCTCGCCATTTTGCGACTTAAAGGACAGACTAGAGGCGAAGATATGTTTCAAGCATCCATGGAATTTGTTAACCAGACTAAACTGCCCCCTTTTAAACTCCTCTCCATTACAACTGATGGCGCACCTGCTACGGTAGGCTGTACTAATGGATTCGTTGGATTGTGCAAACGAAGTGATTCTTTCCCCGACTTCCTTTCACCATTAAGCGCCTTGTGGGAAGATTTTAAACATGAAAGAAGTAATGGATATTGCTATGAAGATTGAGCGCTCGGTTAGGGCAAGGAGCCTACATAGGAGGCTATTTCGTGCACACATGCAGGAGACGGGGGCAGAACATACAGATCTGTTGCTGCATACGGATGTAAGGTGGCTGAGCCGAGGCACATTTTGTGGAGAGATTCAGTGAGTTGTTGCTTGAAATCAGAGATTTTCTCAAGCTCATGTAACCAGGTTAAAATTAATGTTTTTATTTTATTTTGTTTGAGTATGAAATATCACCAAATCCTGTCTGTGTGCTGTTATTTGTGTTTACTACATTTTATTTTATGTCATTATTTACTTTTATGTATGTTTTACAACGACCGTCATATACGTGTACTGTCGCTTTAAGAGAGAGGTCTTGTGGGTACACGGAAGAGGGAACGCGGGAGAGGCCATTTTTGTTTTGTGGGAGGAGTCTCAAGCAGCGATCGAGCCGAGCCACACGTGTTTCTTACCGTAGGACAGTTTTGCTGGTTGAGGAGAACGTAACCTTGAGTATCCCTGTAAGAAGATACTGCAAGCTGTGGGATAAAATACTTGTTTATCCTTTCTTACATCGGAGTCCCGTGGACGTTTCTCCTTCTAACGCACACGAGTGAAGTCCGGGCAGTGGTTGAACTTCGACCCCCACGTCCGTAAGAAACACCACTCCCGCTGGAGGACTGGACGTTTGTCGAAGGGTTTGAAACCAAAATAAATGGCAAGGTGGGCCAAATAGAGTCCTGTGTGTCCCCCCTCCTTCCTTGATCATGATGATGATGATGATGAGAGACTGAGGACCCCCCACAACACCTGGGGCCCCACCCAACTAGAACACAACGCAGAGCTAATGATGAGAGTGACGGGCATGCATCAGGCTGACCAGCATAGAACAGCATAGGACTGCCCCCATTACACTCACTAAACATGCCGAATATACACAGCTAGAGGACAACAAGTGGCTTTTGGATTTGGCATTCCTAACCAATCTCACCAGCATGCTGAATGAGCGGAATTTAGAACTACAGGGAAAGGATAAATGCGTAATAAACACAATCAGCTCAGTGAACGCGTTTAAAAACAAGCTCCGACTGCTGTCAAGCTGCAATGCAGTGACCTGCGAAACTGCCCACATCCAGGCAGAACTTAAACGTCAGGGTAACGACACAGCGCAGCTTGGTAATGCACATTATGAGGAGCAAGTTCAGAGCATCTTGTCAGAGATTGATAGCCGCTTTACTGACTTTGCATCCATTGGACCTGTTGCCAGCTGTCTGTGTTTTCCATTTGGAAGTATTGATGTGGATGACATTGCCTCCCAAGTGGCATCACTGTTTCACCTGGACAGCCCTGCTGTGGAGAATGAGATCCTCACACTTCAAACTGACATTGAGATTAAATCCAGGGCAACACAAGGGGTGAAGGGAGCGTTCTGGGAGCTACTGCTGCAGGAAAAGTACCCCATCCTCAGGAGATGTGCCATGAACTTCGCAGCACTTTTTGGATCAACCTACCTGTGTGATGAATCTGCTTTTTCTCACATGAAGATCATCAAGTTGAAGTACAGAGCCACAATGACCGATGACTGCCTTCTGGCCTGCCTAAGGCTTGCAACCAGCTGCTACAACCCTGACTATGAGAAACTATCCTCCTCCTCCCAGTGCCAACGGTCCCACTAAGGTAGAGAATGACATTTATTTCTACTTTTTTAACAGAGAACTATACAGTATAGTGGCTGTACTATTTTCTGTTTGTCGTGTGTATTGAATGGGTATTACAGTAATGTGGCTCCATATTTGGGCTGGTAGATCTCGGCTGGCTGACAAATGTAAAAGTAGATCTTGGTTCAAAAAAGGTTGGGCTCCCCCCGTAGCTAGCCCATCCAGGCTGGCATTTGGTCTCTTGGACAGTGGCTTTTTTTTTTTTTTGGATATGTGTTTTTGTCTTTGTGTTGCACTGCTGTGGGCTGGGGGAACAATATTTCGTTTCATTTCATGTATGTAAGTACATGAAATGAAATGACAAATAAATGTTCCTGATTCCTGATTCTTCTTTGTCACTCCCAACGAAAATCTTAGCATCTTCAACCCTGCCACCTCCAGCACCACCTCATCTTCCCAGCATTTCAAATATCTATTTTGTTGATATTGAAAGTTGCATGTAAAATGAACAAGCTACTGCAAGTAGAGAAGTCCGTTGTTACGGTTTCACCCTCACAACCCCCGCAACCTACCTCTTCCATTCCCTCTGGGCCTCCATGGCGCTCGGCTTCGCCTGAGTATCCACTCCTCACCACCAGAGCTGGGGCGCGTTCACTTCACCTTCACCAGACTCAGACTCTAGGGTCCCCAGCACCTCCCAACAGGCATGGCGTGCCAACGGGACCTCTGATGCCATCTGCTGGCAGACTGGCAACACGGCTCTGCACTTCCCCGGTCACTCATTCCCTCAGCTGTGCTCCATCTGCAATCCCTTCAACCCCTACAAGAACCTGATCTTGTCTCTACTCGTTGCCAGATCTTCCCATAGTATACCTCCGACCTGTTGCGCAGAGCCGACTCGCCTGCCAACCAACCTCCTCGGCCTACTACTTTGGCTTTGAACTTGGACTACCACTTTGGCTTTGAACTCGGACTACTCCTCGATTCCCCTTTGCCTTCAGACTGGTATTTTTGCTGGTACACGCACACTTACACAACACCCAACGCCCCATTCACATATTACACACACTTAGGATAATTTACACTAACACTTAGCTAGACACATTACCTCCTGTCACTACACATAGCATATTCACACACCCCACAAACAAAACTACCTGAGCACCATACACATCCCGCATTTCTCTCTCCCTTATTTTTTTCCCCCTTTACTTTGTTACTTTTCATTAAACATTACCAAAAGTCCTCCGAATCCAGAGTGGTCACCTGGGTCCTTCTGCACAACCCATAACAGTCCGTATTGATATCTTTGAAATGAAATTATTTAACAAAAAAACTGAATTTTCAGTCTTAAGATGTTTAATTTTTTAGGGTTTCCCTGGGAAAAGAACAATTTTCAAAGCATTCACAAAATAAGGTCTCTATCATTCACTTTTTTACAATAAAAAAGCAAACTTTTAAAGAGAGGTTTTGATAGTAATTAAATAACTGTGTTGAAGTCCAAATACTCATCAAGCTTCCATCAGCATAATTGGAGGACAACAGAAAGCTTGTAGTGTACCTTTACCACGAAGTGCTCCTTCATGTATTATGATACTCTGACTCTTTTTTCCATGAGGAACGTGAAGTTAACATTGGATAAAGTGGCCAGTATATCAGTACTTGAATATAGAACCCAAATACCCTTAAAACTGTTTGCAGGTGCACTAGCACTCATCCCACCCTGTTGTTGCCCCAAAGTGATGTTGAAACACCCATTTTGAATATTCAAATGTTCTGTTGGAATATGTTTTGTTTATTGGTTTGTCATGGAAATTCCGAACAAAAAGAATTGGCAAAATGTCACAGACATATAGCCTATCAAACTAAGTTTCTTAGCCCAGCTCTTCTCAGCATGGTTAGAAAGTCAAAGTGTAACTCCAGTGGCAGGGGAGAGGACACCAACTAACCAGAACTCACAGCCTTGGAATTGAACACTGCTGCAATAATGGGATGGGGTCTCGGGGGGGGGGGGTCTTATCAGGTGGCGCAGTGGTTAGCGCGGTCACCCCACAGCAATAAGGTCCCGGGGTAGTCCAACCTTGGGGGTCATCTGGGGTCGTCCTGTGTGTGGAGTTTGCATGTTCTCCCTGTGTCTGCGTGGGTTTCCTCCCACAGTCCAAAGACATGTAGGTCAGGTGAATCGGCCATACTAAATTGTCCCTAGGTGTGTGTGTGTGTGTGTGTGTGTGTGTGTGTGTGTGTGTGTGTGTGTGTGTGTGTGTGTGTGTGTGTGTGTGTGTGTGTGTGTGTGTGTGTGTGTGTGGGGGCCCTGTGATGGCCTGGCAGCCTGTCCTGGGTGTCTTCCCACCTGCTACCCAATGACTGATGGGATAGGCTCCAGCATCCCCCAGACCCTGAGAGAAGGATAAGCAGTTTGGATAATGGATTGATGGATATCACATCTAAACAACCTCTGGACTGCAACAGCATTTGACTGTATGTTTGGTGGTTCAGGATCAGTCATCCTTCCTCCTGTCAGCTGGGAGCGGCAAGACTTCTGTGCCAGCATATGAATGATGTGACACCTTATGTAGAGTACATGCCAATGTCATCAGCCATTTCCAACAATCTTTCAATTAATCAATCAAGTTGCATTTAATATAGCGCTTTTCCAGCTGCAACAGCCACTCAAAGTGCTTTACAATGAATTAATTTCATTAAGATAACAGTTTACCCACCTATTCATTTACCAATAAATCACTGATAGTAGACATCTGATTTTTCTACGTAAGTTTCATTAACCTGTCTGCCACAAAATTTATGGGTAAGCAAACCTATAGCCTACATAGTTCCTATTTGGTACAACTATTTGATACTTAATCTCAGCTTGTCTATTTTATGCATCCCCATCATCAATAACAGCCATATATATATACTGAAGCGTTTTGATCCATTGAAAGGTCTGGACTACATAATCTCAGTTGAAACAGTCAGGTTTATTGCCCTTTTTGTTTACAGCCATGACCCACACAAGCTGCTTTCCGCTCAGTCCCAATCATAAGACCCCCCCCTCACTCTCGCCAAACACCCACCTAAAAAACCCTTAATAAGTCCACTCCTAGTGGTAGTCCACCCCTAGTGGTCACCTAGTTCCCAAATTAGAAAGCTGATATTGTGGCAGGATGAGGAAAAAACACAGGAGACGAAGGCGACTTTGCTGTTTATTCCTCAGCTCCAAAACCAAACTAAAGCAGGAACAACCCTGCACCAGCAAGCCCGGGAACGTAAACCACGCCCCCAGCTCACAGTCCTGCTGGGTGAGAGGCATAGCCCCTAGTGTCCGCCACACAGCCCCCCCCCCCCCGAACACCCAGAAGGGACTCCTGGATAGAAAATTAGTGTCTCACTGGAGGCTTAAGCAGCCTGCCATAATGTCTGCGCCGTCCCTCAGCCGAAACAGTAGGTGAAACACTGTCCAAAGTCGGCTGAGAAGCAGAACGCTGAACCCGTGAAGACACTGCCGGGGTCCTGGAAGGAGGACGACCCCGACGGGGAACCTGGGCCGGAAACACAACTTCGCCTGCCACCCTGTGTGCCGGTTTAAGCCTATCAAGCGTGACACGCTCCCTACGCCCACCCATATCCAGCACAAAACCCTTAGGACCCGTCTCAAGAACCCGAAATGGGCCATCGTATGGGGGTTGGAGGGGCGAGCGGTGAGCATCATGCCGTACAAAAACAAAACGAGCCGACATGAGCTCCGCAGGCACGAACGACCGTGGAAAACAATGGTGAACGGGGCCTGGAACTCGAGTGCTGTCGGACAAAAAAGGATAAACGGCCGGACGGGGTCGAGGAGCGGAACTCCCAGGCAAAAATTCCCCAGGGACGCGGAGCGGCTGACCCAGCACCAGCTCAGCGGGCGAAGCGTCGAGGTCCTCCTTAGGAGCCGAACGCAACTCGAGCATAACCCAAGGTAAACGATCCACCCAGTTACCATCCGAGAGCGCAGCACGCAGCGCTGCCTTGAGCGACCGGTGAAAACGTTCACACAAGCCGTTAGCCTGAGGGTGGTACGCGGTAGTGCGGTGTACCTGCACACCCAAGGATCGCGCAAGTGCCGACCAGAGCTCGGACACGAACTGGGGGCCCCTGTCTGAGGTGATATCTGACGGAGCGCCGAAACGGGCGACCCAGGAGGAAAGAAAAGCGCGTGCAACATCCGAGGATGTTGTGGAGGAGAGAAGGACAGCCTCTGGCCACCTGGTGGTCCGATCCACCATTGTGAGCAGGTGCGTAAAACCCTATGAAGAAGGTAGAGGGCCCACCAGGTCCACATGCACATGGTCGAAACGTCTGGCCGGGATCGGAAACGGTTCGAGGGGCGACTTAGTGTGCTGGTGGACCTTAGCGCGCTGGCACGCTACACATGCAGCGGCCCACCCCTTTACATTCTTGCGGAGGCCAGGCCAGACGAACTTGGAACCGACCAACTTCACCGACGCCCGAACTCCAGGGTG
Organism: Lampris incognitus; assembly: GCF_029633865.1. Lineage (NCBI taxonomy): Eukaryota > Metazoa > Chordata > Actinopteri > Lampriformes > Lampridae > Lampris > Lampris incognitus. The sequence continues at coordinate 39,814,158 of NC_079215.1, read as the reverse complement.
CGAGAGGGAGTGAATCGAATTGAAAACTCGACGGCGCCAGGCCACTGGAACAACGGGGCGGGGATGGCCGGTGGAGACATCGCAGAGGAGGGCAGGACTGCCTTCCTGCATCACAGCGTCCTCCAGCTTGAGGCCGGTACGCGTTGACCTAAGGTCAAGGACGTCCGGGTCGCTGGGCTGGTCGGCAGCCATAGCGGAGAAATCCACACCGAGGTGCACAGGACACACAAGCACACGCGACAGACAATCAGCAACAGGGTTGGACTTCCCGGCCACATGCTGAATGTCCGTTGTGAACTCGGAGATTGCCGCTAGGTGGCGCTGCTGACGAGCAGACCACGGCTCAGTCACCTTGGACATGGCGAAAGTCAGCGGTTTATGATCCACATAAGCCGTGAATGGGCGACCCTCCAGCCGGAAGCGGAAATGCCGGGTTGCAAGGTGCAGTACCAGCAACTCCCGGTCAAAAACGCTGTACTTGCGCTCGCTATCTCGCAGTTTGCGGCTAAAAAATGCGAGTGGCTGCCACGCATTCACCACACGCTGTTCAACCACAGCCCCCACGGCTATGTCAGACGCATCGGTCGTTAAAGCTATGGACGCCGTGGGTGTGGGATGGGCGAGGAGGGCAGTGTTAGCCAGGGCGCACTTAGCTCCGTCAAAGGCCTGGACCCGTTCGGGAGTCCAGTCGACAGGGTCGTTAGCCTTCTTAAGCCGCAGGGCTTCGTAAAGTGGCTGAAGGAGGTGGGCAGCGCGAGGGAGGAAACGGTTATAGAAATTCACCATGCCCAAGAATTCCTGCAATGCCTTAACAGAGACCGGGCGGGGAAATTCCGCCACCGCTTACACCTTAGAAGGCAACGGGACCGCGCCTTGCGGCGAAATGCGGTGACCCAAGAAGTCAATCACCGGCAGTCCAAACTGACACTTGGCCGGGTTGACTATCAGGCCGTGTTCGTCCAAACGACGGAAAACCTGTTTCAGGTGCGCCAGGTGCTCTTCAGCTGACGGACTGGCCACTAATATGTCGTCGAGATAAAGAACACGAAATCAAGGTCACGCAACACCGAGTCCATCAGCCTCTGAAAGGTTTGCGCAGCCCCCTTCAAGCCAAAAGGCATGCGCATGAACTCAAAAAGCCCAAATGGGGTGATCACTGCTGTCTTGGGCACGTCCTCTGTGCGCACGGGAACCTGATGATAGCCGCGCACCAGGTCCACCTTAGAGAAGATAGTGGTACCTGCCAGGCGTATGGAAAAGTCCTGTATGTGTGGGATGGGATAGCGGTCATTGGCGGTGACTTGTTCAGGTGGCGAAAGTCGCCGCAAGGCCGCCACGACCCATCCGCCTTGGGCACCATGTGAAGCGGCGAGGCCCACGGGCTGTTGGAACGCTCACTATACCTAGACGCTCCATGATGGCGAACTCCTCCTTAGCTATAGCCAATTTTACTGTGTTGAGGCGCCGCGCGCGCGCAAAAACTGGCGGTCCCAGAGTGGGAATGAAATGTTCTACCCCGTGTTTAGTAACCACGGTGGAAAAGGCAGGTGTAGTCACCGATGGAAAATCCGCCAGCAAACGCTGAAAAACATCACCTAATGCTAAAAAGTTAGCGTGTGTTAACGGCCCGGCTCCCCCTGTCTCGCACGGAACAGTGGCGAAAGACACAGCATCAATTAAACGGCGGTTAGCAACATCAACCAGCAGACCATTAGCACACAGAAAATCCGCGCCGATAATAGGAACAGTAATGGCGGCGACTACAAAGTCCCACTCAAAATGGCGCCCGTGGAAACAAACAGTCACCAACCTTGTGCCAAACGTCGCAATGGACGAACCGTTAGCTGCACTTAACTGGGCCGCCGCCTTCGGTCGACCTGTCTGTCTTAGCAGGAGGGAGTAGGCTCTTTTGCGAGCCTGAGTCCACCAGAAACCGTCTTCCTGACATCGTGTCCTTAATGAAGAGCAGCTCACTACGTCCGCCAGCGCCCACAGCTGCTACTGAGCGCTGGCCCTGGAGTTTCCCGCCGCCTCAAACGTGCACGGAGGGACGCAGCGCCTCGCCTTGCCGCCGAACCGCTGGTGGAAGAAACAGAGGCCTCTCCCGCGCCGTCTCCGGGCAGTTACTCCAGCCACCAGCGCCGGGTCCGCGTCCTCCGACGCCGGCTGCAGAGGCTCAGATGCCACACTCTGCACAGAGAACCGTCTGGTAGCCAGCAGGACCCGATCGGCCTCCTCAGCCAAACCTTGGCAGTCACCAGCGGCCAGACACGGGGAGTTAGCCAAATCCGCGCGCACAGGAGACGGAAGCTGGCGCAGGAAAACGTGCGGGAAAAGGAATCCGCCTTCGTCCGAGCCTAGCAGCGACAGCATATTGTCCATGAGATCCACAGCCGTCCCGTCGCCCAAACCGGATAGGGAAAGGATTCTATCTGCCCTCTCTGCGGCAGATAGGCTGTACCTCCGGAGCAGAAGATGTTTGAGGGCGACGTATTTACCGTGTTGCGGAGGGGCGCGCAACAGCTGCATGGCCCGGCGTGTGGACTGCTGGTCCAGCGCAGCGACGACCAAATAGTATCTGGAGTCGTCCGCGGAGATTCCACGCAGGTGGAACAGCGCCTCGACATGCTGGAACCACGAAGCCAGGTCGCTCTGCCAGAACTCTAGGAGTTTCACAGCCGCGGCGAGAACGGCCGGCTGTGAGAGTTGGGGCGGCGTGGCCGAAGTGGATTCACACTCATCTTCTGCTCCAAACATGTTCAATTCGGGGTTACCAATGTGGCAGGATGAGGAAAAAACACAGGAGACGAAGGCGAGTTTGCTGTTTATTCCTCAGCTCCAAAACCAAACTAAAGCAGGAACAACCCCGCACCAGCAAGCCCGGGAACGTAAACCACGCCCCCAGCTCACAGTCCTGCTGGGTGAGAGGCATAGCCCCTAGTGTCCGCCACAATATGCTACATTGCCCCCCCCCCCTTTAAAGAAAGCATTCATCCCCGAATGTGAAAATCTCTGTGCAACAACTCGCAATGATGACTTTGGTCATCTCGAACACACCTGGCTCTTCGAACCTAAGAGACAGAGATAGCCAAAGACATAGGAGAGTGGAAAAAAGAAATCTGGAACTTTTTTTTGTTATCTTTCTGGAACTCTTTTCTTTGTCTTCAAATCTGTTTCTTCAGCCATTCTTGAACAACAGTAGCACTGGGCTGGGCGACGTTTTCGCTTTGATATTCTCAATGTCCCCCCAGTTGTCTTCTCCTTTTCCTCCTCCAAACTGACCCCTGCTGGCAGTTCGCCCTCTTCATCCATTTCCATCCACAAAGTTGCCTCTAACTCTGCTTCATCACAAGCTCCCATCGCCCCTGCCTCAAGGTCCATCTGGGTGTCAACCACCGTGGTATAGGGCCCTGGTGGGATGGATTTTGGATCTGGGTAGTTCCAGTCATCTCTAGGGACTGGGTCCACCACTCGGTTATGCTCTGACTCAACTCCCCCCTCTCCTCCTCTGTATGGGGTTAGACGGTCTTGGTGAACCACCACTTTCTTTCACCGTCCACTTTTCTGTACACGGTACACTACATTGGACAGGGCTTCCAGTATAGTGCAGGGCCCCTCCCAATGGCTCATTAGTTTGGGGCATAACCCTCTCTGGCACCGAGGGCAGTGTAACCACACACGGTCACCTGGCTGATACAGCTTTCCATGAGCGCGAGTACCATACTGTTGCTTCTGTCTTTTGGATTCTCCTTGGATGTGGCTTTGAGCAAACTCATGAACTCTCTCCATCTGCTCCTGGACGCGCTGTACATACTCGGGCCCTGCTTCTCCCAGCTGTTCTCTCGGAGGGCATCCAAACAGGAGTTCCATCGGAGTGTGCAGTTCTTGGCTGAACATAATTGATGCTGGAGTGCACCATGTGCTCTGGTGCACAGCACTTTGATAAGCCATTATCAACAACTGCAAGTAGACATCCCAGTTGCGCTGGTGCTTCTGGACGAAGAGCGACAGTTGAACTAGGAGGGTTTGGTTGTATCACTTTACCATCCCATCACTTTAGGGGTGCAAAGCCATTGTGCTTGTCTTCTTGATGTGTAGGAGAGATGGCACATCTCTTTGAAGACTTGACTCTCGAAATTGCGACTCTGGTCTCTGTGGATTTCGTCAGGTATACCAAACCTTGTGAAGAACCCATTGATCAAGACTTCGGTTACTGTGGTTGCTTCCTGATTTGGAATGGCATAGCTCTCCGGCCACTTTGAGAAGTAATCCATGGCGACCAAGATATACCAATTCCCCTTTTCTGAGAGAGGCAGGGGGCCAAGAATGTCAATGGCCACTCTTTCCATCCGGTCCCCCACATTATATTGCTGCATCTCGGCCTGGGGTGCTGTGGTGGGCCCTTTCTGGCGGCACATGCATCACATCTCCGGCATCAGCTGTCTACATCACTGCACATCCTAATCCAGAAGAACCTCTGTCTTATGCATGCCAGGGTTTTGTTGGCTCCAAAGTGCCCTGCGGTGGGTACGTCGTGAGCTAGCCTGAGTATCTCCTGTCTGAGGGCTTTTGGTGCTATCAGTGGCCACACCGACCTGCCTCCACTGGGGAATGCCCATTTGCGGTACAGTACGCCTTCTTTCACTTCCAGGCAGTCCCACATGGCCCACAAACTCTTCACCAGCTGGCCATGTGCAGCCACCTCACACCCGGATGGACGTTCTTCATTGAGCTTCCACTCCAGTACAGGTGCGATTTCACTGTCGTCAGCCTGTATCTGACATAGGCCTTTCAGCGTTAAACTCTCTAACTCCACAGGGATGCCTTCCACAGCCCGCAGTAAATGATACTCTTCCCATCTCTTTCCCTCTCTCTTTTCTGGCATCTCTTACTGTCTCTTTTCCTTTCGCTCTCCCCGCATCTCTTCCTGTCTCTTTTCCTGGCTCTTGCAGTGCCAGAAGTTGGTCTCAAGACATGGGCGGCAGGAAAGGGCATCTGCGTTTCCATGAAGCCTCCCAACTCTGTGCTGGATCTGGAACTGATACTGGCTGAGCTGTTCCAGCCATCGGGTGAGCTGACCCTCAGGGTGAATGCATGCAGTACCTGAAGTTGATCAACCACTGTAGGGAGGCGTGGTCTGTCCTGACTGTGAATGCCTGGCCGTACAGGTAGGGGTGGAAATGTTCCGTAGCCTTCGGCACTGCTAACAGTTCACGCCTTGTCACACAGTAATTTTGCTCTGACTGGTTAAGGGCTTGGCTGTAGAATGCCACCACCTGCTCCCTGCCCCCTGTCACCTGTAAGAGTACTGCCCCCACTCCTTTGTTGCTGGCATTCATATCCAGTATGTATGGACAGTCTGGTAAGGGTTAGGCTAAGACTGGGAAGTGACCAAGGCCTCCTTCAGTGCCACAAATGCCCAATCACTCTCTTCTGTCCACTGGAACAGCTTCGTCGTCTCTGCCCTGTGTAGGGGGCTGGCCATGTCTGTGTAACTCCTCACAAAACATAGGTAATAGTTCGCCAGGCCAAGGAAGCTCTTCAGCTGGGGGATATTCGCTGGCTGAGGCCACTCTGCAACCGCCTTGACTTTCTCTGAGTTGGTGGCTATTCCAACGCCGCTGACGATGTGCGCCAGGAATAGTGTTTGGCACTGGAAAAGCTGACACTTCTGAGGGTGGAGCTTTAGGTTTGCCTGCTGCAGTCTACCTATAACATCTCTAAGTTTGCGTTCAAAGGTGGGGGCTTGGATCAACAAGTCATCCAAGTAGACTAGACAGGCAGATGCAGGTAGACCCTCAAGTATCGTCTCCATCAACCTCTCAAAGGTTGCGGGGGCATTAGAGAGGCCGAAGGCCATTACTGTAAATTCCCAAAGCTCCTGTTCCAATGAGAAGGCTGTTTTCTCCCTTGATTCGTTGTCTAGCTGTACCTGCCAGTACCCGCTTCTCAGATCAAGTGTAGAGAACCAACATGACCCGGCCAGGTTGTCCAGGGCATCATCCATATGGGGTATGAGGTGTGCATCCTTTATGGTAACCTCACTGAGTTTGCGAAGGTCCACGCAGAACTGGGTCGACCCATCTTTCTTTGGGACAAGAATGGCTGGCGATGCCCACGGGCTCCTGGATGGTACCATGATGCTTGCCTCTCTCGTCTTCTGCAGCTCCTGTTCCACCTCTGTTTTTTTTTTTTTTTTGGTGGATGGGCAGGTGATACGGGGATTGGTGGATCGGGCAAGCTTTGCCCGTGTCTATGTAGTGATGGACAGCTGAAGTGCAGCTAAGGTCATCAGGGCTTTTGGAGAATACGTCCATGAATACCACGACTAACTGCTGCACCATCTCTCGTTGCAAGGTTGTGAGATGCTCACCAGCCTCATTACACATGGTCGCTAGGACTTCTGGAAGAGGGGCTACAGGGACCTTCACTGGGGGATCTAGCACTCCTATCTGAGGTGCCTAACCAATCACAGCGATTTGGAAAGTCTGCCCCCCCCCCCAGACCCAACACGAGAAGGTCAGATTCGAGATCCAGATGACTTTTTGCGGACCGAAGGAAGTTCAGCCCCAATATCAGATCATCTTGTATGGGGGCTACCCAGGCCTCCTGTTCTACCTCCATAGCCCCTGTCTGGATTTTCAAAGCTATCTTACCCTGGCTGGCAGCGACCTCTCCAGTGGCCGTGCGTAAACTCCTTGACAGGGTTTCATCTGAGTGCGCCATGCCCCACCCCCTTTGTCCAGCACATTTCCCTTAACAACTTGACACGATCACTGGCCAGAGGATCAGCAGCCAACAGGTGACATTTTCCTATCGGCCTGCAATTAGCCAGTATGAGTGGACTTGTTGCTTTACAAACTGCCTCTGTCTCTTCTCTGCAATTGGGTCCAAATACTCAGTGTTACAGCAAGACTCGACCAGACATGGACCCAGAAGAGTTAGAGCAGTTGCGCGTCGCCATTACCGTCCAAGATGCAGCTCTGGGCAAAGAGCACACCAAGCTGCAGTCGCTGGAGGTGATCGTCCGCTCCATCTCCAGTTCTGTTGGAGAGATCCAACAGACAGCGAATCGCTCCCAGTTGCAGCAGGTCGAGGTTCAACAGCAGCAGATGATGGCCGCCATCACCAGCCTCACCTCCGCTCTCCAGCAGCTACAGCCTACCCAGACAGTGCCACCTGTGTCAGCAACGCCCACCCCGACCAATATGGACCCAGCAGAGGGGTCAGCGTACCAGAGACAACGTAGGCCGAGCCCGGTGTCGGGGGTGAATGGACTCCAGCGAGGGTTGTTCGGTTGGATAACCAGCAGCCTGCCTCCCGGTCTGCTGGCCCTGAACCCGCTAGCCACCATCCTGCCTACCACCCGGTAAACCGCCGATCGAGGGGTGGTGCCGAGCCGGCTCCAGCCCAGGACCCATTCTGGGGGACCCGCCTGGCCAGGGAAGGTCCCCAGAGTTTCCACCAGTCCCATGTTCCTCGGCAGCCGGCCGACGTTCTGTCCGACTACCAGTCACTGGATACACTGGCCGACTCCGTCTACAGGTTCCTGTTTGGCCGGCCACTCCCACCGACCAGTTGGGCTTGGCTGCCAAACGTCCCCGAGCCTCCGCTGCCCAGCATCCCCAAGCCTCAGCAACCTGCTCCATGAGTGGCTGCCGGGCTGCCCACCTGAGATCCCTGGCCCCATTCGTCCTCCCCCTGGGCCCTTCGTCCTCCCCCTGGGCCCCTCTGTCCGTCATGCTGGGTCCTTTGATTTTGGGACGTCTGAAATCCGTCCCTGGGAGGGACAGCCTACCCAGACAGTGCCACCTGTGTCAGAAACGTCCGGGCTCAGTTTGCCCTGCGGCCGTCTAAATAAAAATATAAGCACACCCTTTCTTTGTCCCCCATACATCTGTATGATGTTCCAGATCATGGACACAAGACCTTTGCTGATTTCCTGGCCATGTATGAGCATTTGCATTGATTTCACTTTATCCATAAGTGGCCGTTAAGTTCCTGTTTGAGTGCTTATTGTATGTCTGTAAAAGCATTGTGTGCTCTTGACACCTTACAGCATGCTTATCAAGCCCTGAAAGTTTTTTTTTTTTTACTGTTTATTGAATCAAGAGTCTAGCGATATTTTGCCATTTATTCTCTTTACCTCTTGGAAAATTTGATTTAAAAAAAATGTTTCCCCCCTTTCACCCAATTGTGTCTGGCCAATAACGCCACTCTTCTGAGCTGTCCTGGTCTCTTCTCCACTCCCTCTGCCGATTCGGGGAGGACTGCAGACTACCACGTGCCTCCTCCGATACACGTGGAGTCGCCACCTCATGTTTTCACCTGACGATGAGGAGTTTCGCCAGGGGGACGTAGCACGTGGGAGGATCACGCTATTCCCCCCAGTTTCCCACCCCCCACCCCCCGACCAGGCGCCTTGACCGACCAGAGGAGGCGCTAGTGCAGCGACCATGACAGCGTCGTGTATAGAGAGTCTGGTCAACTGGCGACACGGGCACCATATTGCCTACCAACAGGTAGGCAGCCCCATGCGCGCGCTATTCAAAATCTTTTCAAAATGCTAATGACAGCCTCAGAAAAGCTCCAAATCCTTTCTGAATAGTGTCAAAATATTGTCTAAATTCTTTAATCTAATAAATTCATGTCCCTGTAAGTCGGGGGTTACAGATCAAGTGCAGTAATAGAAATCAGGACGACGATTGAAGCACTCCATATAATAAGGTAAGCGATGAACCGTGTTGTCATGTGACCAGCTTAATGAGATAACTGACCAAAAGTCACCTTACTTTTGACTACTGTTGAATAAGTATTTTTGGTAACGCTTTAGTATGGGGAACATAGTCACCATTAATTAGGTGCTTATTAGCATGCAAATTAGCAACATATTGGCTCTTAATTAGTCATTATTACGTACTCATTAATGCCTTATTATGCATGGCCTTTTTATACAACCAGTAAGCCATTAACTATGAGTTTTCCCTCTATAACCTCAGAATTATTGCTTATTAGTAGTACCATCTCAATATGCTTTGCTTAGTATGGACTTTATAAGGTGGTAGTACCACAAGAAGAGTTATTCTCCCTTACTAACACTTAATGAATATGGTCTGTTCTTACATAACAAAACACAAAACTACAAGTGTTATTAGTGTTAAATTACTCTAAATTAAGTTTTTGTTACTTAGAATATGTTCCCCATACTAAAGTGACATCTTGATCATTACTAATTCACTAGTAATTAAGTTTTTTTTACTTAGAATATGTTCCCCATACTAAAGTGTTACCGTATTTTTTTCTCTTAATTTAATTCTGATTTTTCCCCTTTTCTCCCAATTTAGTGGTCAATTACTCCCTATTCTAATTCAACCACCCACCCTCGTACTTTATGCGTTCGCCAACTGCATCTCTGGCCGGCGGACACTTTTGTGACAAGGCGAATCCAGGCCGAATCACTACTTTTTCCGACACACACAGAGATGCATTCCGCCCCCCTCCCGAAGACAGCGTTGCCAATTATTGCTGCTTCATCAAGTCGGATCTGATGAGACTGGGGCGCGAACATGGTCACAGTGTGTGACCATGTTCCATTTGCAAGTCAGGAAATGGGAAACCTTGCAACGTCATGGGGCATAAAACTCATTCACCCCAGTCCGGGTTATGCACAGAAAAATGGACTAGCTGAGAGGACAGTGAAAACTGTGAAACTCGTGCTGAAGAAAGCACAACAAACAAACACTGACCCCATTCTTGCACTTCTCACCCTGAGGAACACACCTGTAACAAGCATGGAGTACTCCCCAGCACAAATGCTCATGGGCAGAGTCCTCAGAAGCACTCTACCGAGCTCCAGCACAGTTCTCCATCCAGCAGTGCCCAAAGACGTACACCCAACACTCCAAAGTCTAGAGAAAAGACAGCAGCAGTACTACAACAGAGGAGCAAAGTGGCTTCCAGAGCTGCACCCAGGTAGTACTGTTCACATGGAGACAGCACAAGGTTGGCATGCGTCCAGCTGTGGTCACCACACAGAGAGGTGAACCACGGTCCTATGACATAGTGACATCTTCAGCACAGCGCTACAGGCACAACAGACGCCATCTGAGGAAAACACCACCCAGCACTCAGATGAACTCAGAAACAGAGTTAACAGATGAGGGGGCAAACCAACACTCCAGATGTAGGTACAGCAAAGAGTGCTGACATTGAGTTCTCATCCTCATTAAGGCCAGCTCAAACCAGGAGTGGTCGAGTTATTCAACCAATCCTGGTGAGAGTGGTGCTCCAACTATGCTCATTTAAAAAAAAAGTTCAAGAAGGAAATGTGATTTGAAATGTTAGACTATTTGAGCAGCAAGTTCATTTTTTTCTTGTTAAAGCAAATGTGTGAGTTAGACAATAACAGTAATGAGACACAAAGTACACTCCTAAACAGATCTTCATTAAAGCAATGTTGAAGTGTAACTTTCATGTTGAGACAGGAGGATGTAGTATTCATGGGTACCAAATACGTCACTTCCGAAATGCCCGTCGCCATATTTGTGTCCGAGTGACTTGACAGTTTTCTACTGTGACCGTCATTGCCATCATGGCCGCCAACCCCCCTCCTCCCCCTGGGCCCCTCTGTCCGTCATGCTGGGTCCTTTGATTTTGGGACGTCTGAAATCCGTCCCTGGGAGGGACAGCCTACCCAGACAATGCCACCTGTGTCAGAAACGTCCGGGCTCAGTTTGCCCTGCGGCCGTCTAAATAAAAATATAAGCACACCCTTTCTTTGTCCCCCATACATCTGTATGATGTTCCAGATCATGGACACAAGACCTTTGCTGATTTCCTGGCCATGTATGAGCATTTGCATTGATTTCACTTTATCCATAAGTGGCCGTTAAGTTCCTGTTTGAGTGCTTATTGTATGTCTGTAAAAGCATTGTATGCTCTTGACACCTTACAGCATGCTTGACAGTTTTCTACTGTGACCGTCATTGCCATCATGGCCGCCAACCCTGCATATTTGAATGAGAGAGAAAGAGAATGATATTTGGAAAAAACATGAATTATTGGTAGCAATCCCTATTTATTACCTTCAGCTTTATTTTGTCCCTTAACTTCCGCGAAGCGTCTGTCCCAACTTACTTTTCCTGACATTTATATTTACCTTGTACACAACCCATCCCCATACACCGGAGATAGCCTGAAGCATTTCAAGAGTACCAGATGCCGATCAATACACAGTTGCAGGATGGGTGAACGACACAAAGATATGGCATCTGGAGACAAAACATATCTATCTGATTACAGGACATGTATAAGTAATTCAACAATTATCATTTGTGTTATTTTGGGGTGGTGTATAGCTAGCAGCGAGCTAGAATGCTAATGTTAGCCAGCGAGCCGTTAGCCCTTACAACTCGCGAGCTAACATTAGCACTCTAGCCCGCTGCTAGCTAACATTAGCACTCTAGCCCGCTGCTAGCTAACATTAGACACATAGATGTGTTGATTAACGTAATGCATTTTTTTACTTAACAGGTCAATCATTCCCAGGCTGTGAACACAAAAGCAACATGTCCATGGATAGTGGTGCAGGAGGAAGGGACAGTGGTGATGGCACATTGCACATGTATGGCAGGATTGGGAGAGGTGTTCCCATGCTGCTGCACTGATGTTCATAGTTTTGGCTGCTGTTGACAAGAGAGAAGGACAGACATGCACTGAGAAGATGTGTATCGGGACAAAGCCAAGCACGAAAAAGTCAAGTATGATGAGTTGTCTAAAATCTTTGCCAACCAAGAGCAAGTTGAAACTCGAGACCATTTACAGCACATGAGACTATCTGCTGATGAGTTCAAGTTGTTCTGTGACCAGCTCCACCAAAGTGAAGACCAAGAGGCAAAGCCAGAGAAAAGTGCAATACTGTCAGTCATGGAAGGCCATTACCTCAAATACAAGCCCAAGACACATGCAAATACCGTAGGTTGTGCAGAAAGTAATTATATCTTTATAAACATAGCATATATGCAAGATGGCAGACTTGTGATTTCTAACTCCTTCATAGTTACTCTTTTAAATGGTAGGAGACATTATGAAATGAATGATGTACTACTAGAGACGTTAAGGTTGCTTTTATATTAAAAGTAAACTCTATTACTGTTGGTTTATTTAAAGCCAAACGCAATAAGTCCACAGGTTACAGTAAAGGTCAAATGTATTACCTTGATGTATCAGTTTTACATTTTACCTGCAACTACTGCCTGTCTATTCTGTGGGGACCACAGATGGGCAAATATTACAAAGAGCACAGCAAATTGTTACCATCTTGTCAAGGGAGGTATGTTGTCCTTGAGTGGCTGCTTGGCAGAGAGACAGTGAGATGGTGGTCTGAAGGATGGTGTACTTGTTCCTGACCAGGCTGATCACTCTTTCCACATGGATTCTGATGGCAGCCAGTCCCCTTGTTGCTTCTAGTTCCAGCGGATGCAGTTGCTGCTTGCCTTTGGTGAATGCTGGTATTTTCAACTTTGCACAATACAGGCCAACCGTATCTTTGACATTGAAGCCTCTATCTGCAACAATGACATCTCCTGGTGACAATTCCTCAAGATATCCACAGTTTTCTGTGATGGGCTTGTCGCTTGGGCATCCTCCTCAGCCATTTCACACAAAGGATATAACACCCTGTGGTGTTATTGATATCAGTTATTTTACAGTGTTTGATTCTTGTACTGAGAGTACAGGTGCACCTCAAAAAATAGAATATTGTGGAAAAGTTAATTATTTTCCGTAATTTAATTCAAAAAGTGAAACTTGCATATATTCTAGATTCATTACACATAAAGTGAAATATGTCAAGCCTTTTTTGTTTTAATCTTGATGATTATGTCTTACAGCGCATGAAAATCAAAAATCCAGTATCTCAAAATATTAGAATATTACATAAGACCAATAAAAAAAAAGAATTTATAATACAGAAATGTTGCCCTTCTGAAAAGTATGTTCATTTATGCACTCAGTACTTGGTCGGGGCTCCTTTTGCACGAATTACTGCATCAGTGTGGCGTGGCATGGAGGCAATCAGCCTGTGGCACTGCTGAGGTGTTATGGAAGCCCAGGTTGCTTTGATAGCGGCCTTCAGCTCGTCTGCATTGTAGGGTCTGGTGTCGCTCATCTTCCTCTTGACAATACCCCATGGTTCAGGTCAGGCGAGTAGGTTGGCAAATCAAGCACAGTAATACCATGTTAGTTTTGGCACTGTGGGCAGGTGCCAAGTCCTGCTGGAAAATGAAATCAGCATCTCCGTAAAGCTTGTCAGCAGACGGAAGTATGAAGTGCTCTATATGTCCACTGCTACGCGCACCGGTTAAATTTGGTTATGGTTGATTGTGTGAGTAACGTGCAACCTGCAGCCAAGTTTTTTTGAGACAGTGCAACTATTGTACAATTTATTTTCTGGCTCGGTGGTCCATGACTTGTTCTTGAAAAAGCAGAAAGAACTGCAACCATCAGAACAGCATGTTGAGTTGAAAAAACTATCCGATACACGCTGGGCCTGTCAATACACTGCACTGTGCACAATTAAAAAATAGCTCCCAGCCATCCAGGCTACTCTCCAGGACATCATAGGCCAGACAAACGCGAAAAGAAAGACAGAGCTAGAGCTGTGCAAGGGCTTATCGATGAACAGTTCATTTTAAACCTCAGTTTACTTGAGGATGTATTCAGGGTGAGCAAGTTTACCTCGGACCAGTTACAGTCACCCAACCTGGATATCTCGTCTGCAAATGACCTGGTTCAGTCAGTCATCGCAACGTTTTTGGAAAAACAGCCAGAAGAGTCATGGAACAACGTACAAGAGCGTGCTAAAGAGCTGTGTGTTAAGGCTGGCATAGCACAGCAGAGACCACCACCGCCAAGGAGAGAGGATCGGCAGCAATCCAGCCATTTACGGGACTATGTGGTTGAGGCCCCGAATCCGATACACCGCAGAGAGTTGACCAGCGCACACAGCTTTTTTATCCGGTAATTGACAGGCTGGTCAATGAATTGAGGAGGCGCTTCTCCACCGATGCAGGCCATGTGCTGACAGGGGTCTCAGCCCTCAACCCAAAACACAAATCTTTCTTAGATAAGCAGTGCATATTGCAATGGTACAGAACTATGGCATCACCAAAGATAATTTAAATGCTGAGTTACACCAAGTCCGACGTCTGCTCGAAAGGAAATCACAACAAGGACACACCGTTAATACCACTTTGGAATTTTTGTAACTGATGGCGCCATACAAGGACGCGTTTATGGACCTGTACAAACTCGCGTGTGTAGAGCCGAAGGAACGGAGAAGACCGTAGGTTCACACTTGAAGCCGTGTAGGCAACTTTCTTTAATCAACGGTAAATCAGAGAGACAACAAAACCCCAGCTCGACTGAGCGGAGGCGGCAAGAATAATCAGAAAACTGGCTGAACAACCATAACTTAACCCTGCGTTAACCTGCCAGGGCAACCCTGACTTAACCCTTAGTTCCTGGGTTGAATTCTGTCCCCAATACGTGTCCACCACATGAGCCCCCCCAGAATTCGCCCTAGTAATCGAAGTCAGGCAGGCGCGGGGGGACGACAAGCCGTCCGCGGCGGCTCCGGGTAACAGGGGCCGGAGTGTCTCTGGGAGGCATTGACGCGGGCCTGTGGAGGTCGGCCTGAGGAGCAGAAGAGGCAGCGCGGGCCTCCACGGGGGGAGGAGGCGGAGCCGGGGGACGACCGCGACGAGGAGGTTGGGCTAACTCCAACGGCTGCGTCAAGTCCAGGTGTGCGGGTTTAACTCGGTCCACTGAAACATGCTCGGCCGTGCCCCCAAAATCCACCACCAGGTTCTTAGTTCCCCGTTCCAGGACGCGGAAGGGGCCGTCATAAGGGGGTTGCAGAGGGGGGCGGTGTGCGTCGTGACGGATGAACACGTAGTCCGCTGACTGCAGACCTGGGGGCACCTGGGACACCGGAGCGCCGTGTTGGGCGGTAGGGACGGGTGTGAAAGCTCTGACCCCGTCCAGCAAGGAGGCTCGTTGGTCCACAGCTGACCAGGGACGCGTTGCGTTGGGCATGAAATCGCCTGGGACTCGCAGCGGCGTGCCGTACACCAGCTCCGCAGAGGAGGCTTGTAGGTCTTCCTTCGGGGCGGTCCGCAGGCCCAGCATGACCCATGGGAGCTTGTCGACCCAGTTGCAGTCCTTGAGAGTAGCCCGAAGCGCAGCCTTCATGGACCGGTGGAAGCGATCACATAGGCCGTTCGCCTGAGGGTGGTAGGCGGTAGTGCGGTGAAGCTTGACGCCCAGAGCCTCACCCACAGCATTCCATAGCTCTGAGGTAAACTGTGGCCCGCGGTCAGATGAAAGGTCGGAAGGCGTACCGAAACGTGAGACCCACGACCCAATAAAAGCCCGGGCCACATCAGCAGACGTCGTGGATGCCAGGGGAACAGCTTCAGGCCAGCGCGTAGTCCTGTCCACCACACGTGTATATTCTTGACACTTCCCGTTACATCTGCATCCTGTGAACGAACTTTCTCCTGTCTCCGACGCTTGAAGACATACTTGAGGAGCACCAGCGGGGATGCTCGCACCAGTAACCTTGGACTTTTGGCCGTGAATATTAGGCGAGCAAGAGCCTTGGACGTCCACCAGATCATCGATACATTTGCCCTCAGCCACAACAACCGACGCATTGTCCTCCTGTGAGACGTTGACTGGTTGTTTGGTGTTTTTTCCCCCCATGGTGGTGGGTTGAATATTGTGTTGTATATTGTGAATGATTATAACTGTGTGTTAACTATTATCATATGGATAGACATTTAGTTGTTTTGGTATCATATGGCATTAATGGTTATAACCAGTGGAGTATAGATTATGACTAGTTAATGACTTAATTGATTATGACTAATGACTATTGCAAACTGTTCTCTTCTCTCACGTGTCTTTTCTCTGAATGATGTCTTCTTCTTTCTCTTTTTCTGTGTGAATGGTGTAATGTGAGTCTCCCTTGTGTGCACGTGCAGTCGGCTCTCCTCCCAGGTGTCCGTGGTGATGGTGGTCGTCACCTGGACGCTGCCTGCCATTCCCCTCATCACATTTTATTTTTATAAATCTTTTTTTTTGATGATGATGCTGGTCGCGTGGCTTGGGTCCTGGGCTGTTCCGCTGGCGTCTGGACACTGCTTGAAATCCTGCGCACCATAGTCTTCATACATGTTATAAGTCCATTATAATTCTATTATCCTCTTTCAATGTTGTATTGTGTAAATTGCGTAAACACAGCATCCATTGCACGCTGTCCGTCTTAGGAGAGAGATCCCTCCTCTGTTGCTCTCCCTGAGGTTTCTTCCTATTTTTTCTCCCTGTTAAAGGGTTTTTTTAGGGAGTTTTTCCTTATCTGATGAGAGGGTCTAAGGACAGGATGTTGCATTGCTGTTAAGCCCACTGAGGCAAATTTGTAATTTGTGATATTGGGCTATTCAAATAAAATTGATTTGATTTGATTTGATTTGACCTAGCTGTTTATCGAAATTTGTGTGGAACACCAAATTTGGCTTTTGTATTGAGTGAATGTCAGCCACTGGCATTATAGCAATTACAGTGATACTTGAAAACTAATATTAAATTAACGTGCCCACACCTGTTTTTGTTTTTTGTACCTATGCACTAGGCTAGCCTATATCTCAGAGCTCCCCCAGTCCATGAACAAGCACCCCCGTAACACCGGCAATCAAAGTTCTCTGGCGCCGCCACTGCGACGAACAACGCACCATACACAATACACTTCTTGTATTGTTCCTTGTTTAATTTTGTTAGTAAATCCGCCCTCCCGGCGGCTAAAGATTCCGCTGCCTCTGAACTGCCTCTTTTGATTCCGCTCCGGACGTTGCCATAACACTCCCATCTGTTCTGATCTGTTATTCCCACCTATATGCTTATTTAGGTGTCATTAATTATAAGTGATTAGGCACACCGTTATTACACAATGCCTAACGTGGCTTGCTTTATTCCACCGTATTGCAAGACTGCCCGAACAATATTCCTCGCGCTTCTCCCCACATCAACAGGTGACGTCACATACATACGGGTGCCCTTACATGCCAAACCGGTACATGACACCATCTATCTAAAGATCTGTGTAAACGGCCAGCCCTCTCCAAATGTGTTATGTCATATTCATGGTGCGGGGTTTGGCGCACCCCGGAAAGGGGTTAAACGAAAATTTAAATAGTGACGTCACACGCCAGTTTGCTACAAGTCGCTTGCTAGTCATGCAACGAGCATGTTAGGAAGAGAGCAGAGAAATTCAAAGTAAGTAATTGTTTTTTGTGCCGTTTTTAAGTCATTGGTGTAAGCACAACCTTTATATGAGCGTGTTTTTATTTGTTATTTGTTTCCAACTGTTACCAAGTGCGGTTTGGCCCGAAGTTGGTTACCTGCCGTTGCTTGAGTGAGGCCTGTAAACATCCAGTCCGTAACGTCCAGTTTGCACCCTTGGTAGGCGGAGAGAGGTATGTGGCTTTGTATTAGTGGCGTGTTTTCTTTTGTATTGAATTGCTTTGTGTAACGTGTCGGCCCAGTCGTTGTAACGGTGTGTGGGTATGTTTGTTTTTAAGCTAATGTGACAAATGTGTGAATCTTTGTGCTTCTTTGATGTTATTGGGATACTGTATTATGTGTTCTTATAGTTTCAAGGTACTCTGGAAGAATAAAATCGTACCAATCGAACTCAACGCTGTGTTTATTGATGCCAAGGGCCGCTATAGTGAAACTCTACGCTGCATGGGAGTCATCTTCCGGCGAGTGCCATCAGCAGCGGCTTCAGCATGATACAACGGCAGTGAGAGACTCTGTAGCTGTGGCGTAAAGTCACTCACAGAGACACTGAACTGTTTGAAGCAAATATAAGAAGTTATCTGCTCGCTTTTTCATCACACACAAGACAATGGGCATTTAAAGATTAAAGGTTGCCATACCTAAGCAAATGGTTGATGATTGCCTGCATAAATGTTTGAAATGCTTGTTAACGGTAAAAAGAGCTCTAAACTCAACATCATCATTTTTTTTAAATAAATTTATTTCTGATTTTTCCCTTTTTTCTCCCAATTTAGTGGCCAATCGATCCCTATTTTAATTCAAACACCCACCCTCGTACTGCATGCGTTCGCCAACTGCATCTCTCCGGCCGGCAGTCTCGAAGGAGACGCCTCCCCACTTTCGTGACAAGGCCACTCCAGACCGAACCACTGCTTTTTCCGACACACACAGAGACGCATTCACGTGACGAACACAAGCCGACTCCGCCCCCTCCCGAAGACAGCGCTGCCAATGACTGCTGCTTCATCGAGTCCGGCCATAGTCGGATCTGAATCATAATCATTTTTAATGTTGAAATCGATGGTATTTAATGTTTGTATTTTCCTGAAGGGTAATTTATGAAGGTTTATTTTGACTGTGATACAGTTTATTAACTTTGGGGGGAAATGTGTAAATATCTGATATGAGCGGCGGTTTAAAGTAGTTGCAAAAGTTAAAGGCCACACGTATTTGAAGTCAGACAAAATACTCAAAGTTTTTCTATAAACACTCACAAAAAAATGTTGACACATTCTGAAGAAGAAAAGAATCCCACCGACGTTCAACAAGTGAGATCTAGCTCTTGTGACCGAACCGTAACAGAAAATGGCAAAGAGCTGCAAGCCCAGGATCTAAAGAAAAGGGAGAAAGCATTCAACAAGGCATATGAGACTTGGAAACTAGCGGCTAAAGAAATAAGAGCTAAACGAAAGACTTTCTGTTCACCGGAGGAGCTTGATGAAGTTCAAAGGAACATTAAAGCTAAACGTGACAAGTTGTGCCAGCATTATGAACCTATTCGACTAAACCATACAAGTGCTCCAGATGTTGTGAAGAAAATAGATGCATGTAGCAGCATATCATCTGAGATTTGTGGCGTTGTTAATAAACGAATGGAGAATACTGATAAAGCTTTCAATGACTGCCTTGAGAAGGAGAGAGTAAGGATGCAGCTAAGTAAAGAGGAGTATGGATCTGTCTTTGGGAGGACCAACACAGAAACAGCTGTTTCACAGTCTCTTGGAGGATCTGATGATCATGTTAGCAGCATCTCCTTGGCTTCGAGTAAACTGGCCGAGGCAGAGCTTGCAGCCAAGCTAGAGCAAGCAAAGACTGTTCAGATGGTACAAACTCAACAAGCAAAGCTTGAAAAACTGGAGACTGAATGGAAAGTAAAGGAAACTCGAATGCTGGCAGAAATCAAAGAAAGGGAGGCTGAAGTAAAATTAAAACTGGTGGAGGAAAAATCAAGGCTACTACAGCTGAAGGCAGACAGTGAAGTTAAGGTTGCAGAGGCTCGTGTGAGAGCGTACAATAACTTCGACACTGAAAAAACTCCTCTGGACAGCCCAAACACAGAGTACAAACCTTTCCTTGATCCACAAGCTACACCTTTTGTGCCACGGCACATAGCACCTCAGAATTCAACTCAAGCACCTCAGAATTCAACTCAAGCAGATATAAGTTTTACTCAGGAAACTACGTTGACTCAAGCAATTGCCAGTTCAGTTGCCCTAGGCCGCTTACCCGTCCCAGAACTAACAACCTTCACACGCGACCCTTTAAAGTTCATCGATTGGAAAGTTTTCTTTATGGCCTTGATTGATCAGAAGCCCCTCCCAGTAAGTGAGAAAATGCTGTACTTAAAGAGTTATGTAGCAGGGGAGGCACGCAGGGCCGTGGAAGGGTTATTTTACCGGAATTCAGAGGAAGCTTATAAGGGTGCCTTGGCTGTTTTGGAGGACAGATATGGAAGTCCATTTATAGTCCAAAAGGCTTTCCGAGAGAGACTAATGAAATGGCCAAGGATAGCTGCTAATGATCCCAGGTCACTGCGAGAGTTTGCTGATTTTCTGCTAGGGTGTGCTGAAACTATGCCCCATGTTAAAGGCCTGTCCATCCTCAATGACTGTGAAGAAAATCACAAGCTTCTATTGCCTGAGTGGTTGGTGCGCAGATGGAATCGGATTGCTGTCAAAGAGTTGGATCGAACTGGTGATTATCCGAGCTTCCAATGTTTCTCAGAGTTCATGCAAAAGGAAGCCCGAATTGCTTGTAATCCCATCGCCTCACCTTTAATGATGAATTTGAAAACAACAGACGAAAGTTTATCAAAGAGAGCGAAGACATTCAACACAAGCACTCAGTTAAAGGACCCCGACTCAACAACAAGAAGCTCAAAGCCAAAGCCACCTTGTTTAGTCTGTGGAGATGAAGCACATGGTGTTGCTAAAGGCTCAGTCTTTGCAGCCAAAACTATGGACGAGAAAAGAGCCTTTATTCATGAACATCATTTATGCTTTGGATGCTTGGGAAAGGGCCACTCTGCCAAAGACTGTAAAAAGCGACATACCTGCAGCACCTGCGGTGGACGTCATCCCACCTGCTTGCACCGAGAGAATGTAAGACCTGCAGAAATGCCAAGTAATGCTGCCACAGGAGACCTTGTAAACAACAAAGTTCACAAAGTCATGTCCCATGCTTTAGCTCAACACGCTTCTGCCACATCCAGCATTGTTCCAGTTCCTGTGTCTTCAACAACAGAGCCCCGGAGGGAAATACTCACCTATGCTCTTCTTGACACTCGGAGTGACTCCACATTTATGCTTGAAGATTTGGCGATGGAGTTAAATGTGAAAACTCGGCCAGTACAGCTTAAATTAAGCACAATGACAGCTGTGAATACAGTCATAGCAAGTAAAACTGCCAGCGGTCTTCAGGTGCGGGGGCTTAACTCTGAGGCACATATTCAAATACAGCAGACTTAGACACGTGACTTCATACCAGTTGATAAGTCCCATATCCCAACAAAGAATACAGCTCTTAAGTGGCCTCACCTCAACCATCTAACCAACAAGTTGCCTCCACTTCAAGACTGTGAAGTGGGACTCCTCATCGGCTATGACTGTCCTTCAGCTCTAGCTCCCCTAAAGGTCATCATGGGTAGCGAGAATGAACCTTTTGCTCAACGAACTGCACTCGGCTGGAGCATTATAGGGTCAGCTAACCCTCACTTGGATAGGCAGAGCAGCCGTAGTTTTGTGCATCGTGTTGCAGTTAAAGAGTTACCTGTGCCTGCTGCTACAGATGTGTTGAAGGTTTTGGAGTCAGATTTCAATGAAAGGAACTACGAAGACAAGTATGTGTCTCAGGATGATGTCCGCTTCATACGGTTTCTGAGTGATAATATCAAACTAGAAGAAGATGGACACTATCAGATGCCCCTCTCCTTTAAAAATGACACCCCACCATCACTGCCAAACAACAAAAGGCTAGCTACTGTTCGGCTGCAACACCTGAAAAGGAAGTTATCTGCAAATAAACAATATCATGACCAATATACCGCCTTCATGGAAGAGATAATCAGCAAAGGTGATGCAGAGCGAGCCCCTGCAGCTTCAGAGGGAGAAAGTGTCTGGTATATCCCTCATCATGGGGTGTATCACCCAAGGAAGCCAAACAAGCTAAGAGTTGTTTTTGATTGTTCGGCAAGGGTTAATGGCATCTCACTGAATGATACCTTACCTACTGGTCCTGATTTAATTAATTCAATGGTGGGAGTGTTGTGTCGTTTCAGAAGAGAGGAGGTGGCCGTGATCTGTGACATTGAAAAAATGTTTCATCAATTCCGTGTTTCTCCACAAGCTCGCAACTACTTGAGGTTCCTTTGGTGGGAGGGTGGTAAATTAGAAAATGAACCACAAGTATATCAAATGACAGTTCATCTCTTCTGGGCCCCATCCTCACCCGGATGCGCTAACTTTGGTCTGAAGTATCTGGCACAGCAATACAAAGCTATCCATCCCGCAGCATCAGCTTTTGTTGAAAGGAACTTCTATGTCGATGATGGGTTAATCAGTGTGCCAACTGTCCAAGAGGCCAAAGAACTGATTGTTGAGGCACAGGAGCTGTGTGATCGTGCAGGCCTAAGATTACACAAATTCAATTCAAACAACAAAGACGTTCTCGGACCCTTTAACATTGAATTCTGAGGCAGCATCAGAAGGACACGTACTTGGCATTCAGTGGTCAATGGTGAGCTACTCCTTTAGCTTCAACATCAATGCAAAAGAGCATCCTCCAACTCGTCGTGGTCTCTTGTCTGTTGTGGCCTCTTTGTATGATCCACTTGGGTTCGTGGCTCCTTTCACCCTGAGTGGAAAATGCATTCTACAGGAGCTGTGTCACAAAGGCATCGGATGGGATGATCCAGTCCCTGAGCAGCTGAGTTCACAGTGGGAGGAATGGAAAAACGGCTTTAAATCACTAAAGGACATTATCATACCCAGATGTTATCACCCTCCAAACTTTGGTAACATTGTAAGCACTGAATCACACCATTTTTCAGATGCCAGTTGTACAGGATATGGTTCGTGCTCCTACCTGCGATACAAAAATGACAGGAATGAGATTCATTGTTGTCTAGTCATGGCCAAAGCAAGGGTTGCACCCTCAAAGATCACAAGCATCCCGAGATTGGAACTCTCAGCTGCAGTAATATCAGCCAGGATGAGCGCCATGTTAAAGGAAGAACTTCAAGTGAAAATAGACAAAGAATGGTTCTGGACTCACTCACAAGTTGTATTGGCTTACATAAATAATAAGGCACGAAGGTTCCATGTGTTTGTGGCAAATCAAGTTCAACTTATCAGAGAAAAAACTGATCCAAATAACTGGCATTATGTCGACACAACACAAAACCCCGCTGATCTTGCCTCTAGGGGTCTTTGTGCTGCAGACATCCCTTCAGCTGGCTGGTTTTTTTGGTCCTAAGTTTCTATGGGAACTGGAAGTGCTGCCAATGCCCAAACCCCCTACTGAGCTGCTTGTTGGTGACCCTGAGTTAAAGTCAGTTCATGTGTCTGCAATAAACGTCAGTGAACATGCAGACATTCTGAGTCGACTGGAGAGGTTCTCTACCTGGACTACACTCATTAAGGTGATCGCAAGAATAAAGAGACTCGGGTCAAAGCTCAAGTATGTCGACCTTGTGAATGCAGCGGAACGTAACAGAGCTGCTGAGGACGTTTTTAAGCTACTGTAGCAGCAGGCCTTTCCAAATGAGCTAAAGGTTCTTCAAGGAAAGCCCCAGGGAGCCAGTCTTCCAAAGTCAAGTCCTCTTTTTACTCCCGAGCCCATCCTGGAGGGAGGGCTCCTTCGTGTTGGTGGAAGGCTTAAAGAATCAGCCATCAGTGAAGAGCAAAAGAACCCAATTATTCTTCCTAAAGACAGCCACATCACCAAATTGATCTTTTCCCACTTCCACAGTCAAGTCGGCCACCAAGGTCGAAATCAAACCCTGATGGAGCTCAGAGTCAACGGGTTGTGGGTAATGGGTGGGAGCAAAACAGTTGCCAAGTTGATCTACAAGTGTATGCAGTGCCGTAAGCAAAGAAGACCAGCGGAAGAACAAAAAATTTCCAGTCTCCCCGAAGAACGCTGTGAAATCTCAGCTCTGTTTACATTCTGTGGAATGGATTGTTTTGGTCCTTTTGTTGTGAAGAATGGTCGTAAGGAGATCAAGAGATACGGGCTGATCATCACATGTCTGTCTTCCCGAGCTGTCCATATTGAGATGCTCAATGACTTGTCCACTGATGCCTTTATCAACGCCTTAAGGTGCTTTATTAGCATGAGAGGAGCAGTATCTCAACTTCGTTGTGATCAAGGCACGAACTTTGTTGGCACCAGCAATGAGTTCAAAGAGGCTCTTAACCAGTGTGAAATCAGAGCACTTGAGACCTTCCTGGCAGACAAGCAGTGCGAGTTTAAGTTTAATGCTCCTTTAGTGAGTCATGCAGGTGGCATTTGGGAGTGGCAAATACGCACCATTCGCATTGTCCTGAATGTTACTATTGCCCAGTGTCCAGGAACACTTTGTGATGCATCGCTCAGAATCTTGTTTTATGAAGCAATGTCTATTGTAAACAGCCGTCCTCTCAATGTTGACGGAATCAATGATCAAAAGTCACTCGAGCCTTTAACCCCAAACCATCTCAAATTGATGAAGTCCAAGATCGCTTTTCCACCTCCTGGAAACTTCGTAAAGGAAGATCTGTACGCCAGGAAAAGATGGAGTCGGGTACAGTACTTAACCGAACAATTCTGGAGCAGATGGAAGAAGGAATACCTTCTGAACCTCGCCTTAAGACAAAAGTGGCATGTGCCTCGGTGCAACGTGAAGGTGAATGACATTGTCATTATCAAGGAGCATACTCTTCCAAGAAGTCAGTGGCACTTGGGACGAGTGGTTAAAACCACAGAAGGGCCTGATAGATTGGTTCGCCGGGTCAAGGTTCAAGTTGGAGAGCGCAAGGCGGCAACAAATAAATGTCCTTCAAAACCCTTAATCATCGAACGACCCATTCAAAAGCTAGTCCTTTTACTTGAAAGTGATTAATCAATCTAATGAGTTTGAAAAGAACCACTCAGATCAAACATGATATAATGATTTAACTGGTTACGTTGATGACCAGCAGAGTTGTGGCCAATTTTGAAATCGTGTGTAATTTTTGTTTTGTTTGGTTTAAGTTGTTAATTGCAACATGATTTGGTGGGAGTGTAAATGGCCAGCCCTCTCCAAATGTGTTATGTCCTATTCATGGTGCGGGGTTTGGCGCACACCAGAAGGGGTTAAACGAAAATTTAAATAGTGACGTCACACGCCAGTTTGCTGTAAGTCGCTTGCTAGTCATGCACCGAGCATGTTAGGAAGAGAGCAGAGAAATTCAAAGTAAGTAATTGTTTCTTGTGCCGTTTTTAAGTCATTGGTGTAAGCACAATCTTTATATGAGCGTGTTTTTATGTTATTTGTTTACAACTGTTACCAAGTGCGGTTTGGCCCGAAGTCGGGTACCTGCCGTTGCTTGAGTGAGGCCTGTAAACATCCAGTCCGTAACGTCCAGTTTGCACCCTTGGTAGGCGGAGAGAGGTATGTGGCTTTGTATTAGTGGCGTGTTTTCTTTTGTATTGAATTGCTTTGTGTAACGGTGTGTGGGTGGGTGTGTTTTTAAGCTAATGTGACAAATGTGTGAATCTTTGTGCTTCTTTGATGTTATTGGGATACTGTGTTATGTGTTTTTATAGTTTCAAGGTACTCTGGAAGAATAAAATCGTACCAGTCGAACTCAACGCTGTGTTTATTGATGCCAAGGGCCGCTTCAATCTGTTTTGCGCTGTTCAACCAGAGAATTGACAGAAGAAAGAATTCAAAGAGGGGGGAAAGGTAAGCGTTTGATTGCATGTAAGTTCTTGACTGCCGAGAAATTTCTGGCATCCTTTTGACACTAGTTTAAGCCCATTAGTTATTTTACAAGCAAACGCTTTAAAGATGGGCCAAATCCATTCTGAAATGGAGCAGTCCAGAATAACAAGGTTGTAAACTGTAAAGGTCACTTTTCATCCTTTACAACAAAACGCTGTAACGTTATTTGTTGTCCCCGTGTGTCCATACATTGGCGTCGCCAGGTCATTTTGCCGGGACTTAAGCCCCGAACGTTTTGAGTGTAGCCCCGAATATGATTTTAAATTTGAGCCTATGTGATGAGTGTGATCGTGCACGTCATGTCAGTATTTATGACTGTTTTGGTCACATGATCACTTCCTTCGCTACTTCATTGCTCTGTCCTAGAAAAAAAAACTAGCGTTCTCAAGTGCAGAGTAATAGTCTAAATTTGATTTTTCATTATTGCCAACATGTCTGAGTACAGACGCCGTTTCAGACGCACCATGACTATTACCGAGGTGTTGCAGTATTTGCAGGCGTTGGACAGCGACCATTTTAAGTTGTTTGAAAAATAGTATTAAATTTGTTAAAATGTTAATTTTTGGTGTCAGTTAGTTTCAGACATACTAACATCGACTCCATCCAGTATCCAAACCGCTTATCCTGCTCTCAGGGTCGCGGGGATGCTGGAGCCTACCCCAGCAGTCATCGGGCCGCAGGCGGGGAGACACCCTGGACAGGCCGCCAGGCCATCACAGGTTAACATACGTAATGGATTAATATCTCGGTGGGGCAGCGTCCATGAGCTATTTTTAGCCCTTCCCAGGTGGAAGCAGTTTGTTGTAATTTTCTTCGTTTTTTGCGTAAATTTTTTTTTTTGCCGTTTTCACCTATTTTTTCTAGTGTGTGATGGTATACATATAACATTGCTGCTATGGGGAATGCAATAGTGACTCCAGATACGCGGATAGTCCGCATATGGTGAGTGGACGGTTCCTTAATTTTCCGAAACCCAAGCAGCAGCTGGAGAAGTGTTTACGTCGGATCAGAGCTTGCGGCCGTCCACACGAGCAATTCAACGTTAACAAAGTCCATAAAATGACGTCATCTGTACCAAGCATTTTGATGGAGAAGGACCGACGGATGATCACCCTGATCCAATTCCAGCACGTTATTGTCAAGCGCAGGTGTGTTGACACGCTATTGTCAAGAGCATTGACCGTCTCAATGGAGTCTACCAGCCAGTGGTAGCTGTGACCATGAGTGAACGACTCTGGCAGGTCCATGGCCACTCGTCAGACTTTTCCAGCCTGTTATCGGTGGGATGGGAGGAGCCGGTTGGTGACCTTGGATTGCAGTAGTTGCATCTGGTACCACTTGCCATCATCAATGGATGGATTGATTACGTTGTCCTGTCCATCTTCGATGCAGCGCTTGATCCTGAAATGACTAGCCAGTACACCACCAGTTCAGATCTCAACTTAAACAAAAGCTTCACTAAGAAACTCGGCCAGAAAATCTGTGTTCAAGACCTACGTGCATCAAATCACATGTATTATGGAAGTCACACATAATCTAAACCGATATACAGTGTCTTCCTTAATGTCTGGTACAAAGGAGAATTTTCTCTTCATTTGGCTATATACTACAAAAGTTCAGATTTTAAATCAAACAATGTCAGATGTGGTTAAAGTACAGATTTTCAGCTTTTATTAGAGGGTGTTTGTATAAATATCGGATTCACATCCATGGATGAATTACAGGGAATCTTTTTTTAATTTACTAATTTTACATATTTTCATTTTTATCTTATCATTCTCTGTTTAATTTCGGGTGGGAGTCATGCTAAAAATCCTATCTGTGTGTTGGAGGGTGTAGTGGTGTGTGTGTACAGTGAATGATAAATGTAAGATGTCTATCTTATTGTGGCACTGAGTGTGAGTTGTGATGTTTGTTTCTCTAGTTATACTAAAAACATGGAAAATTAATAAACAGAATTCTCAAAAATAAACTGTCAGGGCTACCAGGTGTAGGACCCAAAAGCAGAACGTGAGACAGAATGGGGGGAAAAGCCAAAGGGGCACGTTTATTGTCTTGCAGGTTTAGGCAGGGACAAGGCTCTCAGACAGTCGGTGGGCTTGGCAGGTTCTTGGTTCTTGTACAGGCGGTGGTCTTAGCAGGGTCGTGGTACTCGTATAGGCGGTGGGCTTGGCGGGTTCGTGGTTCTCATACAGGCGGGGGGCTTGGCAGGGTTGTGGTTCTCATACAGGCGGTGGGCTTGGAAGATTCATGGTTCTCATACAGGCGTGGTCAATGCAATGGCAGGGAGGTCAAGCTACAGGCAGAGGGAACAGGGGTTAGGCTTGGTTCTCGTACAGGCGGTGGTCTTGGCAGGTTCATGGTTCTTGTACAGGCATGGTCCAGGCAATGGCAAGGAGGTCAAACTAGAGGCAGAGGGAACGGGTTAGGCTTGGTCACAAAGGGTCAAAGCTAGAGTTGTCTTACGCACTTGTAGTGGTTCAACGATCTGGCACCGTCTGAAGAGCAGACAGGCTTCTTATCCTGGCCGAGATGGGACGATTGGCCTGATTGGAGATGCCGGTCAGGTGTGAGCTCTGGAGAGCTCCAGGTGAGGTCGATGAACCAGATGAGCTAGGTAATAATAAATAATGATAAATTATTCGTATATAGTGCTTTTCTAATACTCAAAGTATAAACGGGGTGAGGCAGTGGGAGCGGCCTGACGAGGTCGGGCTGACGAGGCAGGGACGTAACAGGACCCCCCCCCCTCCGGGCGTCTCCTGGCGACCGACCAGACTGGCCAGGATGGGCATGATGGAAGTCCCGGATGAGGGGCGGGTCCACATTGAGGCTCCAAGGTTGACTAGGAACAGGCAGGGGGCGTAGGAGACCAGAGGTGGGTAGGTGAGAAGACTTGCTTCGAGCGCACACCGTGCAGGCCTAGACATAGTCGTGGGTGTCTGTAGACAAGGTGGGCCACCAGACCCGGTGCTTAAGCAGGGTCTGGTTGGTTCCAGGGTGACAGGCGAACTGGGAGGTTTGAGCCAACTGGAGAACCTGGGTACGGACCTTGTCAGGCACAAAGAGACGGTTAGAAGGGCCGTTACCTGGGTCAGGTTGAGTCCTCTGGGCGTCCCTCACCAGTCCTTCAACCTTCCAGGTGAACGTGCCCACCACACACGTAGGAGGGAATATGGGCGCCAGTTCGGCTGTGTCCTGCTCCGGCGGGGCGAACTGATCTCGCAGCGGTGGGACGGCCGCGGGGCAAACTGAACTTGCAGGTGGTGGGACGGCCGCGGGGCAAACTGAACTCGCAGGCGGCGGGCAAACTGAACTCGCAGGCGGCGTGGCGGCCACGGGGCAAACGGACCTCGGATGTGGCGGGGCAGACGGACCTCGGAGGCGGCGTGGTAGCCGCTGGGCAACCAGACTTCGGGGGCGCCTTGGTCAGATCAGGGGATTCGGAGGGAGCAGCAGCGCCCTCAGCTGGCAGCAGAGCTGAAGTGAGGCATGTTCTGTGACAGTAAGGGCCCCAGGCTGAGATGGTATTAGTCCACCTGTCTATGTGGGGGTTGTGACGTCTCAGCCAGGTCTTGCCTAGCACCAGGGGGCTCTGGGGAGAGGAAATTACTAGGAAGGACATGGTTTCTCTGTGGTTACCAGACAGGATAACACTAAGGGGTTCAGTGACATGGGTGATGGTAGCAAGTAAACTACAACTAAGGTCATGGACAGCTATGGGTGTGTCTCTGGGTCGAGTGGCGATGCCTGCTTGATTAACTACACCGGCATCCTTAAAACAGTCATCAGCGCCAGAGTCCACCAGGGCTCGTAAAGGGAGAGATGGCTGGTTGTGGATGAGAACTGCTTCTAAATGCATATGCCCTTGGGAGCTGTGGGGGAAGGGAGAAGCTCCACTAACCAACGATCCCACATTCATGGGTGAGCTTGTTCCTTTTGGTCAAATGAGACATGCAATGCGGGTATTGCCTGGCTGACTGCAGTAGAAACACAAATGTTCATTAGTACAGCGGATGCATTCGTCAGCAGTTAGTCGTGCTCTGCCCAGTTGCATGGATTCATCTGCGAGAGGCATGACGGGGGTAGCCAGTGAGCATGGTGGGGCTTGGGGGTGGAGATTGGTCGTGAGCTGGCTGGAGCTGGTCAGGTTCACGTTGGCTAGTTGGTCAGCTAGAGGGGCCTGGGGCACGCAACCCCCTCTCTTTCTGGCAATCTCTGGAATGGTCATCGAGTCGAATTGCCAGAGCAATCAGTTGGTCAAGGGAAGTGGTGTCGTCTCTGACTAGTTCATCTTTTAGTGTCTCGGATAACCCCGTGTGGAAAGTGGTTTGCAAGGATATGTCGTCCCAGCCATCAAGATTCTGAACTCAGTGGAGTACTCGGCTACACTTCGGTTGCCTTGCTGAATATGCATGAGGCGAGTGGCGGAGTTACGACTAAGGACAGGGTGAAAGAACACTTCGCTGAATTCCACACAGAACAGTTTGTAAGACCCAAAACAGGCTGCTTTAGCCCTCCACACGGCTGCGAACCACTGAAGTGAAGGACTAGAGAGAAGATTGGAGATGAAGGCTATCTTTTTGTTGTCGTCAAAATACATGCTTGGTTGGCGAGTGAAAATTAAATCATATTGCATGAGAAAAGTTCCACAAATAACCGGGTCTTCATCATAGGGTTTGGGGATGCTAGGTTCCCACCTGGGCTGTACAGGGGCATAACTAGGTTCTGGGGCTCGGACTGGGGCCTGGGCAGGGGGCTGTGCCAGGTTCTGGGGTAGTAGTGGGGTTAGTTGAGTCATGATACTGCTGAATTGCTGGGTTAAGGCCTGTAGGCCTTGGTCTGTTAGGGCCACTTGAGTGGTAAGAGTTCCTACCCTGGCAGAGAGGGCTTTCATAGAGGTGGCAGCATCCTGGAGAGCGGCATCATGTCTCTCGACCAGGATTCCTTGGCCGGCTATGGCAGCATGTAATGCCTCAACGTCCGCTGGGTCCATGTTGGCCAGATCGTTCTGTCAAAAGCAGAATGTGAGACAGAATGGGGGGAAAAGCCAAAGGGGCACGTTTATAGTCTTGCAGGTTTAGGCAGGGAAAGGGCTCTCAGACAGGAGGTGGGCTTGGCAGGTTCGTGGTTCTCGTACAGGCGGTGGGCTTGGTGGGTTCGTGGTTCTCGTACAGGCGTTGGTCTTGGCAGGGTTGTGGTACTCATACAGGCGGTGGGCTTGGCAGGTTCGTGGTTCTCGTACAGATGGTGGTCTTGGCAGGGTCGTGGTACTTGTACAGGCGGGGGGCTTGGCAGGGTCATGGTTCTTGTACAGGCGGTGGGCTTGGCAAATTCGTGGTTCTCGTACAGGCGTGGTCCAGGCAATGGCAGGGAGATCAAGCTAGAGGCAGAGGGAACAGGGGTTAGGCTTGTTTCTCGTACAGGCGGTGGCCTCGGCAGGTTCATGGTTCTTGTACAGGCATGGTCCAGGCAATGGCAAGGAGGTCAAACTAGAGGCAGAGGGAACAGGGATTAGGCTTGATCACAAAGGGTCAAAGCTAGAGCTAGAGTCGTCTTACGCACTTGTAGTGGTCCAATGATCTGGCATCGTCTGAAGAGCAGGCTGGCTTCTTATCCTGGCCAAGATGGGATGATTGGCCTGATTGGAGATGCCGGTCAGGTGTGAGCCCTGGAGAGCTACAGGCGAGCTCGATGAACCAGATGAGCTTGTTAAGGCAGTGGGAGCAGCCTGACGAGGGCGGGGCTGATGAGGCAGGGACGTGACAAGAAACTAACACCTTTTTTTAATATAGTCCCAGTATTTCAGACCACTTAAATTATTGGGACAAGTTAACATTATAAAATAAAATAAAATATTAAAAAGTTAATAAAAGATAATAAAACAAGTCGACTAATTCAGCTGTAATCAAGTGTTCATAAAACCATGAGCGCCGATGTAAACTTTGCACCGGGAACATCATTCGGGGTTAATATTATTGGATTTATGGCAGCATATATGTGAGTTGATGTTGTAAACACAGCCATGCTATACTGTCTAATGTGCTCCGCATGTCTGACTTCCTGTTATGCGTCCATAGCAACAGCGATGCTGTGACATCACTCGGACGCTGCCCCTATGGGTATTTATCTTGACAGAATATAAAGTTTAAAAACCGTGGCAGTCAAAATGACCGTCCGTGGTCGTTCTAGTAGTTTTTAAGTTCCGGTCGTTGTTTGGGACTGTTTCAATAATTACTTCTGTTCCTTTTTTTTTTTTTACATTTCACGTTTTATAGGCCTTGTTATGTTTGTTAGATAAGCAATATTTTTTCCGTTTTGTTTTTCAGGTAATATTTTCACTTTTTAAATGTTGCTGCTCAAGTTCAACCACGTCTCTCTGAAGTGTAAATTGTTTAAAAATAGTATTATAGCTGTTAAAATTTTAATTTTGGTGTCAGTCGTTTCCTAACAGACATACTAACATATGCAGTGTATTAATATCTCAAATGGGTATTTATCTTGACAGAATATAGAGTTTAAAAACCGGCCGTCATTTTGACCGCCCATCGTCGTTTTAGGTAGGAGTGAAATTCCGGTCATTCTAATTAACTTCAAGTAAATAACAG
Organism: Lampris incognitus; assembly: GCF_029633865.1. Taxonomy (NCBI): domain Eukaryota; kingdom Metazoa; phylum Chordata; class Actinopteri; order Lampriformes; family Lampridae; genus Lampris; species Lampris incognitus. The sequence continues at coordinate 39,782,187 of NC_079215.1, read as the reverse complement.
TTAACTTTACGCCATTATGTTTGGGGGAATTGTTTAGATACTACTACAGTTAGATCATATAATGTATAATGCAATCCAATTCAAAAATGAATCCAATATTTTTAACATCACAATTCATAATTAATCTGGAGAGTAAACAAGTTTTTGAGGTACACGTTTCAATTTTTTAATGATTAAGACATGTACTTTGAATGTAAATAAGGTGCCAGGGTGAATTAAAAAAAAAAGCATCAAAATAGAGCTTGTTTATAAAAAAAAAAAATTCCGGGGGGAGGATCCCCGGGCCCCCCATAGAAGTCCAGGCTAAGCCCCAAATGTCCTTAAATCCTGGAAATGCCCATGTGTCCATACATAGTTGAGCACGTGTCCTACTAAACATCCCTCTCAGGTCGTCGAATGAGTGAGTGACTGAGTGACTGACTGACTGCGATGCATGGGAAAACACACCCGGGTGTTTCCCCCGTCATACTTCCTTCTTTTCAGGAGGACTTTGAACTTGGGAGCTCAGTGTTTGCTCCCATTGGTAATCTGCTCTCTTGTTTGCCCGTCTGTGATTAACAATAACTGAAGCACACCTGCATGTCATCTAGTATGTCTGGTATGAATTGGGGGATGAGAGCCTTTGTGCCTTCACTGCACTGGTGGTGGTTTAACACCATTCAGCAAACAGTAACATATGGCCCAATTAATGAAAAGAAGGCAGGGGTGTGCGCTGTGAACGGATATTGAATAAGCTCCTCAAAAACAAACGTAAGGCAGGTACACAGGGCTGAGTCTCCCAGGTAAGTAGGCATGTGTGATTTATGATGATGATGGTTGTGTGTGTGTGTGTGTGTGTGTGTGTGTGTTGAAATATGTTTTCAACCTGTCTGTTCATGTCTTCAGCTTGTCCTTGAGCTTGTGACAACACAAAGGTCTTGTTTTTCTGGTTCCCCCCCCCCCCACTCACACACACACACAGGCTTTGACAGTTGCAAGCGATGACTGCTTGACCGTAGTGACTGATGGGGCGTGGAAAAAAAGTCCCTGAACCATTTACAGAGCTGCGCTTTTCCTGCCGCTCCCCGTCAGGCTACCATTTCTCTTTCAGCAATTATTCTGTGCGTTTCTGCAAGTGCACAGGCTGCCTCAACCATGTCCATCATCTCTCCAGGGGTCAACCACTGAGTGAATTTCTTTCTCTCTTTCTCTCTCTAATAAACATACAATCAACATGGCTGGGGAGTGTGTTCCCGAGGGGCCGGACCTGAAAGAGATGGGTGAAGAGGCGCTGTGGGAACTGATTAATGACAACCGCCACCGAATCTCCTTGGGCGTGCGGCCGTGCATGCTGATCCCATACCTGAGGCAGGCCAGGGTGCTCACCGAGATGGATGAAGATGAGATCCTCTCCTGCCACAACCTCACCAACCGCTCCATGAGAACAAGTAAGACACACTGAAAGGCTGAAAGCTCATGGCCATCTGAATGATCTACTAGGTGACCTGGAAGTTTGCATGACAGATGCACATGTTGGTACAGAACAGTCTGAGTCTGTCTGTGAATGTTCTCATTCATCCTGGTCATGGTTATCCAAAGGAGTTGAATCAAGTGCAACTGGACTTGGTATATGTCCGTGAAGACGTTTTGCCTCTCATCCAAGAGGCGAAACGTCTTCACGGACATATACCAAGTCCAGTTGCACTTGATTCAACTCCTTTGGATAGTCTGGGTCTATTGTAAATGAGGAATCTATTTGTATCACCTCTGATTGTTTTAGGTAAATGAAAAGAACATTTCTGTTATTTCCATTCTCCTATTTTAACCTTAAGAATTTCTCACAGGGGTTATTGCAGGAAACTAAATTGACATAATTTCCTCTTTGAGGCAGGGGCGATTCTAAGATTTGACCTTTTCTAATTTCAAGAATGTGTTTAAAATACTATCAAACATAACCCCAATGACAAGCACATGAAACATGGTTGTTATGGGCAATCCAGATTTGAGACTTCAGACTCCTGTCATGCTTGACAGTTATGGTACCTTGTTAAACTAACCGTTAATGTTCTCTCACCTAAATTATAGATATCTCACTCTCTCTTCCTTACTCTCTCTCTCTCTCCCTCCCTCTCTCTTGCTCTGTCTCCTCCTCGCTCTCTCTCTCTCTCTCCTCTGTGCTCTCTCTCCCTCTCTCTCTCTTCCTCGCTCTCTCCCTCGCTCTCTTTCTCCATCCCTCTCTCTCTCTCTTCCTCACTCTCTCTCGCTTCCTCACTCTCTCGCTCAATCTCTCTCTCCATCCTTCTCTCTCGCTCTTCCTCACACTCTCCATCCCCCTCTTACTCTCTCTTCCTCGCGCTATCTCTTCCTAGCTCTCTCTCTCATCCCTCTCTCTCTTGCTTGCTCTCTCTCTCCCTCTCTCACTCATCTCTTCTTTTCCCTTGACACTGAAGCTGCCATGTGTCTTTGAATTGTAGCCTCATCCCCAGCAATCAAAGGACCTCTATGCTAAATGAATCCTAAAATCCTAACTAGAAAGCACCAGAAAATCATGAATCCATTCCTAATACCATTAGCAGTGTACTGTGGAGGCTACACAAAGCCATGGGCCATAGTCATAAATACTCTGAGAATAACACAGCCAAACTTGCAACCATCACTGTTTCACATGACCACATGACTTTCAGTATACTAGACAAGACAGCCAACCAGTCACAGATCAGTGCTCCTTTTTGAAGGTGCATGAAGCAAATGGGTCACAAACTGAAGATCTGTAGAAAGAGTGGTGTTGAAAAGACAGGAATGGTTATTGTAAGTCAAATGAAGAGCTGGTCAACTGTTATTGTTATACTGTGTTTTTAAAAAATTTTTTTATGTGGAAACAAATGCTGGAGACAAACTAAAGAAATCTCCAGGAAGAAACCCGGAGATTTCTTTAGTTACTCCCCCCCTTTTTTTTCTCCCAAATTGAATCCAGCCAATTACCCCACTCTTCCGAGCTATCCCCGTCTCTGCTTCACCCCCTCTGCCGATCCTGGGAGGGCTGCAGACTACCATGTCTCCTCCGATACATGTGGAGTCGCCAGCTGCTTCTTTTCACCTGACAGTGAGGAGTTTCACCAGGGGGACGTAGCACGTGGGAGGATCACGTTATTTCCCCCCAGTTCCCCCTCCCCCCCGAACAGGTGCACCGACTGACCAGAGGAGGCGCTAGTGCAGCGACCAGGACAAATACCCACATCTGGCTTCCCAGATGTGGGTATTCCCCGCAGACATGGCCAATTGTGTCTGTAGGGATGCCCAACCAAGTTTGTTAGTTACTTCTAATAGCAACCACCCCATCTGGATCTCCCCTCCACTTCTCAACACTTAGAAGACACACAATCACACACAACCCATGCTGAGAGAGATGAACCCATGCTAGCCCTCACCTTGCAACTCGACAGGGTCAAGGGCCATGGAATGGGTATGGAATATCTACAGATGCTCAGTTTACCATTTTTATTGATTAAACCGCCAAAGCTAGATTATCTCATGTTCACATTCTTACACAGAGAGAGAGAGAGAGAGCATGGGGGGAAGGCATTTAGTTCCAGCCCAACATTTATATAGGTTTACATTTATTGCAAAGCATGTGTAATATGGAGAGACATTTATTATCAAGTAGGCTTGCGTAAGCACATTTGTCTGTATGTTATGTGTTTGTGTACACGTGTGTGCCTGGGTCTGTGTGTGTGTATGCGCCTGCACAGTGCATATATGTGAGATAGTTTTCCTGTGGTCAAGCCAGCTAAAGTGAGTCAAGTTTGCTTTGTATAAACTCTGCAGGATATGGGTCAAGATGTGATGTTCTTCATGAGAAATAGGAAGCGAAGGTTCAGTGTCGTAACAAACTATCCCATCACCTCCCCTTTGACACACAGAGATGATGTGTGTGTGTGTGTGTGTGTGTGTGTGGGCCCTGTGATGGCCTGGCGGCCTGTCCAGGGTGTCTCCCCGCCTGCTGCCCAGTGAATGCTGGGATAGGCTCCAGCATCCCCGCAACCCTGAGAGCAGGCTAAGCAGTTTCGATAATGAAAAAAAATGGAATGGAATTACACCTGCTTTGTAATAAATGTACACCTATATATGTTGGGCTGGAACTGAATGCCCCCCCCCTCTTTCTCTCTGTAAGAATGTGAACATGTGTATATACCACTGTAGTGCTGTAGTTTGAAAGATAATCCAGCTTTGGCTGTTTAATCAGTATAAATGGTAAACTGAGTATCTGTAGATATTCCATACCGACACATGTCTACCCCCCCCCCATACACACACACACACACACACACACAAAGTCCTCCTTCTCCCTTCACTCCTGGGGCCTTCATGACATCAGCAGCGATAGAGTGAGGAAAGCAGGAATCAGGAACACTTTATTTGAAATATTGTTGCCCACAGCAGTGCAACACAAAGACAAAAACACACATCTAAAAACTACAAGAACACGTATGTCAAACTACAAAAAAAAACAAAAAACATCACTGTCCGAGAGAATAAACACCAGGATGACTGTCGGAACTGCCAGTCTGCATGGGCTAGCAGTTAGCTTAGCCTGCCCTGCTTCATACTGTGGTCTTCCCCTAGTAGGGCTGATAGTTTTTCCTCATCTAATAGGTAAAGAAAACTTTGTTATTAATTGGAATTTTTTAAAATGTGTCTCTCTAAGATGTTTATACTTTACACATTTGTTGAGGAAGTGTAGCTTTATTTCAAGCTGACTGACAGCACAGTCTTTGCTCTGCAGGGAGTCAGGTCTTCCTCTGTCTCCCCTTTTCTATAGCAAGGCTATGCTCCTTCAGTCTGCACACAGTCAAGGCTCTTTTTAGTTGTTGATCAGTCACCATGCTCAAATAATCTGCTATGGTGTACTGTCAATTTAGAGCCAGATAGCACTGCATTTTGCTCTGTGTTTGCCAATAAGTGTTGTAGTTCTGTTTTAACTACTTTGTAATTTGATTGAGTCTGATTGGTGATGTGTTCTGTTCCTGAGGTGTGTTAATGGAGCAGGTTTGTGGTCTCAGCCTCAGGACCAGTTTGGGCAAGGGGTTCCTATTACGCCTCAGCTCTTGGCATTGCAAGGCTTGGTAATGATACGAGAGGGGGGTCACTTAGTTTTAGGTGTGTCGAAAAGTTAATTGTTTTCTTTTTTATTTTTAGTGTTAGTGGGTATTGGCCTAATTCTGCCCTGCATGCATTGTTTGTAGCTTTCCTGTGGACATGTAGGAGAATCTTACAGAACTCTGCATGCAGGGTCTCAATGGGGTGTTTATCCCATTGAGTAAGCCTTGTTTTGTAACTGGACCCCACACCTTACTGCCATAGAGTGGCATTGGTTCAATAACACACTCAATTAATTTTAACCAAATTCGAATTTATGTTTCTGTTTGTGTTTTTTATTGGCATAGAAAGTCCGGTGTAGCTTCCCTCTCATCTCAGGAACTCCTTCATTAAAATGTCCAGTTGAACTTAGTTTTAATCCTAGATAGGTGTAGTGTGTGCAGTACTCTACATATTTGTACCAATTGAGAACTTTGGTAGAACCTCCTGAGATCTGAATCTTTTTTGAAATATCATTATTTTGGTCTTTTTGGGGTTTATTGTCAGGGCCCAAGTCTGACAGGAACATTCAAGCAGATACAGGATTTGCTGTAGGCAATCTGCTTTGGGGGACAGCAGAACCAGGTCATCTGCAAACAGTAGGCATTTCAACTCCTGGTGGTGGAGACTTACACCGCGCCAGTAATGAGAGACGAAATAAATGAATCACACAACGCAGATGGTAACATGCGGCAGCAGCCATTTAGTTAAAACAGGAAGAACAGCCGAGACTGCAACGCAGGCAGACCGGAAGGGAGGCTTGGTAAATATAGCAACCACAACCACTACTGGCGTCACCCCCTTTTTTTTTTTTAAAAAGAAAGACCCCCCCCCCTACACACAGTACAACAATAACACCACAGAACACCAGGCAACATCACAGCTCAGGCTATATAACTAGACCTGCAAGGTAAGACAAAACATTATCACCAGTACACACAAACAACTGGCCTGAAGTGCAAAGTCCTCTAAATGCTGCAGCAAGCGCTGGCGACGCTCCGAGCATCGAGGTGCAGCATCAGGTGCAAGAGCAGGCACACACTCGCCAGGGGAGCTCCCCCAGGCTCGACCTTGACGGGAGGCCCAGTCTTATCCCCCAGCCTCATATCGTTATCACAAGGCAGGCAAGGTGCAGGTGGGGGCTCAGCAATGGCTGGCAGTATGTCAGGGCAGGGTTGTCCAAGTCCTTATCAGACGCGAAATCATCCGCGAGGGGTTCAGAGGCCGTAGAGGGACCTTCCACTTTGTAGCAGTCACCCAGCCTGACCCTGTAGGAGGTGCGACGGAGTTGAGACCCCGTGAACTTCTGGGTATTGCACCATGAACCATCCACGCTCGTGACGAGGTACCTGTCACAGGCCTTTGACTTATTACGGTCACCATACCGGTACACCAGTTCACCAGGTCGAATGGCGGGAGGCACGGCCACACGACCAGAGGGCACCTTTGACTTCATGCTGTACCGATGGTTGGTGACACGCTCCGAGTGTTGTTTCACGATGAGGTCCTGGTCGACCACAGGCGACTGCCTATGGGAGAAGTGGACACGCTGAAGCAGCATTTCATGGGCAGACAATCCACGCGACCTAACACGACTGTTCAGGTTGGCCGTAGCGACAGAGAGTAACAGGGGAGTAACAGCCCTACAGTTAGGCTCGAGACGAAGAATCTCCCCCTGAATCTATTGAACAGCCTTCTCCGCCACTGGGTTCTTATTGACATTCTTGGCGTTGCCTACCTCAACAACTAGTCTATGCATAGCGAGGGCCTTATGGCGCCGGACTTTCTCTCTCTCTCTCTCTCTCTCTCTCCCCCTCTCTCTCGCTCTCTCGGCCTCTTTCCCTTAACTGGCAACATGCACACCAATATTCCACTAAGTATTCTGATTGTTTGTACACATGTAAACTGCTGCATTAATGCAATAATCCATAATCCTGTTATAAGAAACCCAAATAAACATGTTGGAAGGAATTCCTATCAACTTTTTTTTTTATAAATTTTATTTCTGATTTTTCCCTTTTTCTCCCGATTTAGTGGCCAATCGATCCCTATTTTAGTTCAAACACCCACCCTCGTACTACATGCGTTCACCAGCTGCATCTCTCCGGCCGGCAGTCTCGAAGGAGACGCCTCCCCACTTTCGTGACAAGGCGACTCCAGACCGAACCACTGCTTTTTCCGACACACACAGAGACGCATTCATGTGACGAACACAAGCCGACTCCGTCCCCCTCCCGAAGACAGCGTTGCCAATTATTGCTGCTTCATCGAGTCCGGCCATAGTCGGATATGATGAGACCGAGGCGCGAACCCCTGCCCCCAGTGGGTAGGAATTCCTATGAACAAGGAATTCATGTTTACAAATTATTCAAAGTGACTGGAGTATGGGCAGACCATGACCGGAATAAAGAGCACATGCAAACAAGGTCATCGGTATGTTTGCAAACCACATTGTAATATTAAGTTTTTCCATTTCCTACGTTTGATGAAAAGTGAGCTTGGGCTATGTTTGCTTTTGTTTTTGCACCAACAACAAAATAAAACAAGTTGTGCAGATAGCAGTAATATAGTAAATACATATAAAGTGGTTTTGTGGCTGAACTTATTTCACCATCCCTTGATAACTATATTCCAGTCCACTAAATAGATAGTCTCTGAATGCATGATGATGGATGATGAATGCACGTTTATGAGGCCGATGCAAGGAAAGGGAGATAAAGTTGGGTTGCAATCAATGTGGACAACGCAGATGCACAGTCTTTCAAGCACCCGCTCGTTTTCTCTCATTAGATATAGATAGGTTGTTTTATTAGCCACACGACCAAGGCCAGTGGAATTTATTTTCGGTACAGCATGTTAAACTCTGCAGCACAATACATACATGGACAACAGCAGACACGCCACATATTATCATGAACAATACAGTCACACAATACCAGAAACAAACATCATGCACAGCAATTAGGTAAATGATAGATGGTGTGTGAGGAGGGGACTATAGGGAGGAATTCAGAGTCCCCATAGCTAGGGGGAAAAAACTGTTTGAGAAGCGTTCAGTCTTAGTGGACAGGGACCTGTAGCGCTTCCCTGAGGGAAGGAGCTGGAAGAGTTGATGAGCAGGTTTTGAGGGGTTGGAGATGATCTTTGCTCACTTTACAGTCCGGTGAGTATGTAGAGATTCAACGGAGGAGAGTGGGTTGCCTATGATTTTGAATGCCTTGTTGACAATCTGCTGCAGTTTTTTCCATGTTTGACTTTCTCTGCTGCTGTACCATACTGTAATAGAAGATGTTATGATGGACTCCATAATGGCTTGAATAAAACAGAAGGAGAAGTTGATGTTTGATCCGGTATTTTTTAAGCTACCTAAGAAAGTAAAGTCATTGTTGAGCTTTTACAATGATGTGTTCAGTGTTAATTTTTCATTTCAGGTTATTGCTGATGCATGTTCCAAGGAATTTAAAAGAGTCGGTGGTGGTGATGGGGTCTCCGTTCGTTGTATGGGTGTTTTGGGATTCGGCATGCATCGGAAGTCAATAATGAGTTCTTGGGTTTTGGTTGTATTAAGCAGAAGGTCGTCGTTTGTGCACCAAGTGACAGGTTGGTCTACTTCATTGAGGTCTACAATGGTTATGTTGTCTTCATATTTTATTATTTTCACACACCTGTCCGTGGATATAAAGTGGGTACTGTGAAGTGAGAAGAGCCAGGGGAAGAGAACACAGCCTTGAGGAGCACCTGTGCTGGGGGTAAGAGGGTGTGAAGTTAGGTTATTAACCTTCACCCTCTGTGGATCTGGCAGATGTAGGCCTTTATTTCCGATGGGAAAGCAACCTCATATATCTGGCAGTGAAGAAACACATTTGTGTAAACGATGCATGCGATCTTCTTGGGCCACCTCAAGATAAATTTCACAAAAAATGCAATAGTTACTAGTTATAACTTACAATTTCATTAAGCAGATGCTTTTATCCAAAGTGATATACATCTGAGAGTTAGTACAACACAAGCAAGGATCTAGTCAGGAGACGACAACGCAAGTAATTAAAAAAAAAGAAATTAGGTTCAAGTCCGATAGTTAGCCATGTTTTCTAGCAAAGGGCTGGCTAGCTGTCCTATATTCAATAAATCATCTGCAATTGAAATGCAGGTATTGCACCCATCAAATGAACGCGACACACAGTCCAGTCTAGTTCTGGCAACTTTATTTTCTTCCCCGGTACAAATAATTTTTCTTGTTTTTGCACGGATAAAATTCAGGACACAGCACGGTACATGACCTCACCTTGCAGTTTCTTTCTTTTTTTAATCTAACCACAGCATCCTTCCCTTTTTCTTCTGACCTACTGCATCATAACCTTTTAAAAAAAACAAGATCCTTTACCTTTACAAATACAATGCAGTCTCCATAACAGACGAATGTCAATACATTTGTATTGTGACAGCCCCAAAGCCTTGGGCAGGTGTACTTGTCTGTCTTGTCTCTCCTTGCAGGTCCTTGGTCAGGGGTGGAGCCATCGGGTTAACTGGGAACACCTGGCCAGTGTTCCAGATTACTTTTTTTTGTTGTGGATTTTCCCCCCTTTTTCTCCCCAATGGTACCCAGCCAATTACCCCACTCTTCCGAGCTGTCCCAGTTGTTGCTCCACCCCCTATGCTGATCCGGGGAGGGCTGCAGACTACCACATGCCTCCTCCGATACATGTGGAGTCGACACAGTCGCTTCTTTTCACCTGACAGTGAGGAGTTTCACCAGGGGGACGTAGCGCGTGGGAGGATCATGCTATTCCCCCCAGTTCCCCCTCCCCCCTGAACAGGCACCCCGACTGACCAGAGGAGGCGCTAGTGCAGCGACCAGGATACACACCCACATCTGGCTTCCCACCCACAGACATTGCCAATTGTGTCTGTAGGGACGCCCGACCAAGCTAGAGGTAACACGGGGATTTTAACCAGCGATCCCCATGTTGGTAGGCAATGGAATAGACCACTACACTACCCGGACGCCCCGTGTTCCAGATTACTTAAGCCCGCCTGCCCAGACGCCTGTGTCGAACTCGGCACCCAGCTCGGCTCTGCTCTCTATCCTCTGTTTGATCACTGCATCCATGAACTTTCATACGCTACTGACCCTGACTACCACACCTCATTGTACTATTTAGTTGCTTTTCTTTTATAAACGTCTGTTTGGTATTGTTAAATCTGTTTGCATTTGCCTTCTTTGTTAAGGCCTGTGAGCTAGCCGTAACAGTATAAAAGCATCATATACCCAGCTTCTCTCCTCCACATACACTCACCGGCCACTTTATTAGGCACATCTGTCCAACTGCTCGTTAACACAAATTTCTAATCAGCCAATCACATGGCAGCAACTCAATGCATTTAAGCATGTAGACATGGTCAAGACGATCTGCTGCAGTTCAAACCGAGCATCAGAATGGGGAAGAAAGGTGATTTAAGTGACTTTGAACGTGGCATGGTTGTTGGTGCCAGACGGGCTGGTCTGAGTATTTCAGAAACTGTTGATCTACTGGGATTTTCACGCACAACCATCTCTAGGGTTTACAGAGAATGGTCCGAAAAAGAGAAAATATCCAGTGAGCGGCAGTTCTGTGGGCGAAAATGCCTTGTTGATGCCAGAGGTCAGAGGAGAATGGCCAGACTGGTTCGAGCTGATAGAAAGGCAACAGTAACTCAAATAACCACTCATTACAACCGAGGTATGCAGAAGAGCATCTCTGAGCGCACAACACGTCGAACCTTGAGGCAGATGGGCTACAGCAGCAGAAGGCCACACCGGGTGCCACTCCTGTCAGCTAAGAACAGGAAACTGAGGCTACAATTCGCACAGGCTCACCAAAATTGGACAATAGAAGATTGGAAAAACGTTGCCTGGTCTGATGAGTCTCGATTTCTGCTGCGACATTCGGATGGTAGGGTCAGAATTTGGCGTCAACAACATGAAAGCATGGATCCATCCTGCCTTGTATCAACGGTTCAGGCTGCTGGTGGTGGTGTAATGGTGTGGGGGATATTTTCTTGGCACACTTTGGGCCCCTTAGTACCAATTGAGCATCGTGTCAACGCCACAGCCTACCTGAGTATTGTTGCTGACCATGTCCATCCCTTTATGACCACAGTGTTCCCATCTTCTGATGGCTACTTCCAGCAGGATAACGCGCCATGTCATAAAGCTCGAATCATCTCAGACTGGTTTCTTGAACATGACAATGTGTTCACTGTACTCAAATGGCCTCCACAGTCACCAGATCTCAATCCAATAGAGCACCTTTGGGATGTGGTGGACCGGGAGATTCGCATCATGGATGTGCAGCCGACAAATCTGCAGCATCTGCGTGATGCTATCATGTCAATATGGACCAAACTCTCTGAGGAATGTTTCCAGTACCTTGTTGAATCTATGCCATGAAGGATTAAGGCAGTTCTGAAGGCAAAAGGGGTCCAACCCGGTACTAGCAAGGTGTACCTAATAAAGTGGCCAGTGAGTGTATGTCCAAGCCATCCCAATCTTGCCTCTCTTGCTTTGTCTCCAAACTGTCCAACCTGAGTGGTCCCTCTAATATACTCGTTCCTAATCCTGTCCTTCTTCATCACGCCCAATGAAAATCTTAGCATCTTCAACCGTAACAGTATAAAAACATGAATATATGAGGCTGTAAATAAATGTAAATGTTCTTTCTTTGTTGCTGTGGGATACTTCCCGATTCCAGGTTGCAACACAGGTGAATAAGAGTTAAAGCCGCAATGCTGTCAAACCTGATTATTTTCAAATGGTAGAGAACAGAACAACATTCTAAATTTCTGCTTAAGTCACCATTGTTGTTAAAGATATCAAATGTCTTCACTGCCATTCATGTGCAGTTGCTTGACACTGTGCACAGCAAGTGAGCGCAGGATAGTAAATGACTGGGTTGAAGAGAAACTGATGGGTTGCTGATTGCTGCCACAGAGTTTGCTGACTGCTTCTTGGTGCTGCAGTTGTCAGTTCTGGCTTTTGCAGTTCAGAGGACAGCGATTACAAAAAAAGAGGGGCTTGGTTAAATGGTTTTTAAAAAGTAGAATTTAGCTCAGATCGGAAGGGAGTTGACGTTTCTGAGTTGTTGATACGTTTGATTAGACACAGTCATCATTTCCACTATGTACAATACTTCTTTCTCCATTGGGGATTCAGCTTGTAAACTCTCATCAGAGCTTATCGGGGGTTGATTTTAAAGAACATTTCCAGTTGTTACATGGGACAACCAAGAGCTCATTTTGAAGTTGTCCCTCAAGAGTTGAGGTCATATAAAACTCACATAAAACTGAGCCAAACAGTGAGGGTTTCGTTTACAGTAGTAAACAGTGTTTTGGATAATATTTGTGTTGCTCAGGTATTTTGCAGCAAAGTTTATAGTTTATTTGTCATATATGAAAAGTAAGTTTACACACAACTGAAAAATAAAATTAACAAAAGTACACAGTTATAAATGTTATAAAAAGAAATCAAAGTGCAAGAACAGAATACATGTACAAAAACAGTCTGTTCAGACTTTGAATGCACTTTGTTGGACAGTGTGCTCCAGTAGAGACTGTCTGTACAATAGTAAGGTGTCATATGCAGTGGTATAGCAGATTGTGCAGTCGATAACTGTAGACATAAGTAACAGCTTTTGTGCATTTGCATTTTTAATAGTGAGGAAGCAGTCTTTGATAGTCTTTGATTGAGTGATCAGTTTAAGCGTCTTATGGTTTGGAGGTAGAAGTTCTCTCGAAACCTGTTTGTGGAGACTTGATTCTACAATATCTCTTGCCAGACTGAAGTAGAGAGAACAGTTTGTGGCTGTGATGGTTTGGGTCCCAGATTATTTTGTGGGCCTTCTTCAGAGAATGAATGTCCTGCATGGTGGGCAGATCTTAACAGCTCTGTGATTTACTCTGCTTTTTTGACTTCCCTCTGAAGAGCTTTACGATGGAGGGCAGAACAGCTGCAGTACCAGGCAGTGATGCAGCTAGTCAAGATGCTCTCAACTGAGCACTGGTAAAAGTTAGTAAGAGTCCATGGGGCCATAGCAAATTTCCTCAGCTTCCAGAGGAAGAATAGTCATAAAGGTATTAAGTCAAGGTCAAGTAAAATAATGGTCAGTACATGATATTTGTATGAAACAACATGTACAACCACAAGCACCAGCTGAATGACTCTAGTCAAATGATCAATTTAACCTTTGGAACATGAGGCTTGACATTTTCAGAAACCACCTCAATTCAAAATCACAGCACAGATCACAAAGTTGCTTTCAAAAGTAGGGCTCAGGTTTGATTCTATACATTTTGTAGACAAAGCAGCATGCTTTATTGAGAATAATTACATAATTTGACAGGTAAGTTTAGCTAGTTTCTAATCAGAGGACTGGCTGAATATATTTGCAGTGTGCTTATTTAACTGTGTGACAGGAAATGCAAGTGAACAAAAACCTAAAAGTTGAGGTGACACTGAGCAATAATCAATCAAAAACGTACTGCTAAAAGCTGAGCAAACATGCTGTAACAGCTATTGTTCTTTTTCAAGTTCAAGTACTTTATTTGTCACATGCACATAAATAAAAAGTAAAACATGCAGTGAAATGAAGAGGGGTACTCCGTCTGTCATTATGTGAAAAAAGACATAAGCCTAGATAAAAGACACAAGATCAGTGCATTTTTTCCTTTTTTTAAGTCAAAATAAACAATAAATAAAAAACAAAACAAAAAACGTAGCTGTAAGACACCAAGAAAATATGCTGTCTTACAAGTGGAACGTTAATAGACATTCATTTTTGAATAACTCGCAAATCTGATGCTCATTATCACTTATTACTCCAAGGATGCCTACAGTTAGTTGCCTCATGGAAATTCCAGTCGTCAGAAATGACCAGACGATCATAAATTCAAGCCCTGTCTTAGGCATTTTAGATGAGATCTAGTGGTGTCTTATGTCCTAATCCTTCATACTTCTCAGGCTTCATGCTGGACCTGCTGAGAACCCAGGGGAGAAATGGTGCTATTGCTCTGTTGGAGAGCCTGATGATCCACTACCCAACCCTTTACACCCAGGTCACTGGACAGCGGCCCAGCACTGAGCCTTCAAAATTCAGCGGTCTGTAGTTTTGGGTTTACTTCCTTTTTATGGGTGGGGGTTGATCTTCAAAAATAACATAAGATTATATGTTTAACCCATGTCTGCGGTGTGATGTTCTCCTCCCAGGCCTCATAAAATACTCAGAGCTGACAGAGTATCTGGTCAGAGCTGTAACAGGGATGCAGAAGGAGCTCCAGGAGGCCCGTCATGAGGCCAGCCATCTTAGTATGCGCTGCGCCTCCTTTGAGTCAGAGATTGGCCAGATGATGGAGCAGGAAGAGAAGACTCGATGCTTCCAGGCAGACTATGAGCACATGCAAAGACAGCTGACCACCGCACACCAGGAGATCGCCAAACTGAAAGATGAGAAGTGCGACTTGTATGGGCGCTACACGGCCGCCATCGAGGAGAAGTCGGCTGTGAATATCCACTGCCGGGACCTCAACCTTCAGGTCAGAGTTCACAGTGACGGATTAGCAATGATTTACTACATACTGTTGTAACTAGTATTTTGTTGGTACAGGGAAGATTTTGATGTGGGAATCCCAAAAATATATATAGGGTAGTTATTTCATTCCTGATCTAAATGTAATTTTATTTGTAGGGCCATATCTACCCCTACCACCTTCAGCTGCTCCCGTTAGGGGTCGCCACAGCGGATCATCCATTTCCATCTCTTCCTATCCTCTGAATCTTCCTCTTTCATGCCAGCCACCTGCATGTCCTCCCTCACCATATCCATAAACGTCCTCTTTGGCCTTCTTCTTTTCCTCTTGCCCGGCAGCTCCATCTTCAGCATCCTTCTCCCAATATACCCAGCATCTCTTCTCCACACATGTCCAAACCATCTCAATCTTGCCTCTCGTGGTTTGTCTCTAGACCGTCCAACCTGAGCTGTCCCTCTAATATACTCATTCCTAATGAAAAGCTTAGCATCCTCAACTCTGCCACCTCCAGCTCCACCACCTGTCTTTTTGTCAGTGCCAATGCATCCAAACCATACAACATAGCTGGTCTCACTACCATCTTGTAAACCTTCCCGTTAACTCTCGCTGGTACACTTCTGTCACAGATCACTCTTGACACTCTTCTCCACCCACCCCACCCTGCCTGCCTTCTCTTCTTAACCACTCTTCCTCCCTCTTGTTCATGCATATGTACTTTGTCTTGCTCTGTAGAACCTGATAATGTAATAAATCCCCGATAATGTAATAACCCTGATAATGTAATAAAAAATGCACTTGAGGCCATTGAAAATGCAATAAAACCTGATAATGTAATAACGTCCTGATAATGTAATAAAGTGCATTTCCCGATAATGTAATAAACTATATATCATAGCTAACCCTAAACCCTAACCCTAAACCCTAACCCTAATAACGTCCCGTTAATGTAACACATTATTGGTAAAAAGTTTATTACATTATTGGGAAATGCACTTTATTACATTATCAGGAAGTTATTACATTATCAGGTTTTATTGCATTTTCAATGTACTCAAGAGCAGATTTTTATTACATTATCGGGGTTATTACATTATTGGGAATTTATTACATTATCAGGTTCTACATGCTCCGACTGACTTCATTCCTCTTCTCTCCAGTGCATTCCTTCACCTCTCCAGGCTCTCCTCAACTTGCTCCCTCCTCTCACTATAGATCACAATGTCATCTGTGAACATCATAGTCCACAGAGACTCCTGCTTGATCTTGACTGTCAACCTGTCTATCACCATTGCAAACAAGAAAGGGCTAGGAACCGATCCTTTATGTAATCTCACCTCAACCTTGAGCCCATCTGTCATTCCTACTGCATGCCTCACCACTGTCACACTGCCCTCATACATATCCTGCACCATTTTTACATACTTCTCTGCCACCCCTGACTTCCTCATACAATACCACACCTCCTCTCTCAGCACCCTGTCATATGCTTTCTCTAAATCCACAAAGACACAAGTTAACTCCTGACCTTCTCTATACTTCTCCATCAACATTCTCAAAGCAAACATCTCATCTGTAGTGCTCTTTTTTTGGCATGAGACCATACTGCTGCTCACTAATCATCACCTCTTCTCTTAATCTAGTTTCCACTACTCTTTCCCATATCTTCATGCTGTAGCTGATCAACTTTATACTTCTGTAGTTACTGCAGCTCTGCGCATCACCCTTATTCTTGAAAATCGATTTCAGTATACTTCTCCACTCTTCAGACATCCTCTCACTTTCCAAGATTGTGTTAAACTACCTAGTTAAAAACTCAACTTCTATCTCCTAAACATCTCCATACCTCCACAGGTATGGCATCTGGACCAGCTGCCTTTCCACTCTTCATTCTTGTCATAGCTGCCCTCACTTCCTCCTTGCTAATCCACCACACTTCCTTATTCATTATCCCCACATCATCCAACCTTCTCTCTCTCTCATGCTCTTCATTCAGCAGCCCCTCAGAGTACTCCTTCCATCTTCTCAACACACTCTCCTTGCTTGTCAGCATATTTCCATCTCTATCCTTGATCGCCCTAACCTGCTGCATATCCTTCCCAGCTCGGTCCCTCTATCTAGCCAATCGGTACAAGTCCTTTTCTCCTTCCTTAGTGTCCAACCTCTCATACAACTCACCATACGCCTTTTCCTTTACCTTCGCCACCTCTCTCTTTGCTTTATGCCACATCTCCTTGTACTCCTGTCTACTTTCTTCATCTCTCTGACTATCCCACTTCTTCTTTGCCAGCATCTTCCTCTATATTTTCCTGTACACTACCTCAATCCACCACCAAGTCTCCTTGTCTTCCCTCCTCTTTCCAGGTGACACACCAAGTACCTTCCTAGCTGTCTACCTCACTATATCTGCAGTAGTTGCCCAGCCATCCAGCAACTCTTCACTACCACCCAGTGCATTACATAACTCCTCCCTAAACTCCACACACCAGTCTTCCTTCTTCCATTTCCACCATTTTATCCTTAGCTCTGCCTTCACTCTCTTCCTCTTCTTGATCTACAAAGTCATTGTAGCCATTCCCTTTCAGATCGCGCCTCCTGCATACGAAGTAGTCCACCTGTGTGCACCCTCCTCCACTCTTATGTTACCCTGTCTTCCTCCCTCTTCTTGAAATATGTATTCACCACCGCCACTGCTTTTCACAAAATCCACCACCATCTGTCCTTCCACATTCCTCTCCTTGACACCATGCCTACCCATTAACTCCTCACCGCGTCTGTTCCCTTCACCAACATGCCCATTGAAGTCCGCCCCAATCACCACTCTCTCCTCCTTGGGAACACTCTCCACCACTTCATCCAACTCACTCGAGAATTCTTTGTTTTCCATCTCACAACCAACCTCCGTGGTGTATGCAGTGATAATATTCATCATCACACCTTTGATTTCCAGCTTCATACTCATCACTCTGTCTGACACTCTTCACCTCCAACACACTCTTGATATACTCTTCCTTCAGAATTACCCCTATCCTGGTCCGCGGTGGCGTAGCGGTCTAAGCATCGGCTTTGTGTCGATGCAGTTGCCCACTGGGGACTGGGGTTCACGCCCCAGTCTCGTCAGATCCGACTATGGCCGGACTCGGTGAAGCAGCAATAATTGGCAATGCTGTCTTCGGGAGGGGGGCGGAGTCGGCTTGTGTTTGTCACATGAATGTGTCTCTGTGTGTGTTGGAATAGCAGTGGTTCGGCCTGGATTCGCGTTGTCACGAAAGTGGCGAGGCGTCTCCTTCGAGACTGCCGGCCAGAGAGATGCAGTTGGCGAACGCATGCAGTGCGAGGGTGGGTGTTTGAACTAAAATAGGGATCGATTGGCCACTAAATTGGGAGAAAGAAGGGAAAAATCAGAAATAAACTTAGAAAAAAAAAGAAAAAAAGGAATTACCCCTACCCCATTTCTCCTCCCATCCCCACCATGGTAGAAGAGTTTGAACCCACCTCCGGTGCTCCTGGCTTTACCCCCTGGCACCTGGTCTCTTGCACACACAGTAATATCTACCTTCCTTCTCTCCATTAATCATATCAGCCAGCTCTCTCCCTTTACCAGTCATAGTGCCAACAGTCAAAGTTTCAACTCTCACCTCTACACTCCTACCCTTCCTCCTTTCCCACTGCCTCTGAACATTTCTTCCCCCTCTCCTTCTCCTTTGCCCAACTGAAGCATAGTTTCCACCTGCACCCTGCTGGCCAACAGTACCGGTGGTGGTCATTGGTAACCCGGCCTTGTAGAACCTGATACTGTAATAAATTCCCAATAATGTAATAACCCTGATAATGTAATAAAAATCTGCTCGTGAGTCCATTGAAAATGCAATAAAACCTGATAATGTAATAACTCCCTGATAATGTAATAAAGTGCATTTCCCAATAATGTAATAAACTTTTTACCAATAATGTAATAATCTGTTACATTAACAGGATGTTATTACATTATCAGGTTAGCCTTCATTTCCCTGGTCCTGATAATGTAATAATTCCCCAATATTGTAATAATTTAACAGCAGACCACCCATAAATGGATTCAAGTGGTGATACTGTTTAAGCAACGCAAGCTCGAGAGGTCTAGCGCCACCGACAGGTCAAAGTTGGACATGCATGAATGCTCTACTCTTCCTCAAAGCTACCTCCAAGCTACTTCCACACGTTTTTTCTCAGTTGGATCATGATCATGATCATTTTTTCATGATCATTTTTCTTACATCATCTCAAATTTTCAACTCAACAAATTTGGACATTAATAGTTTATAAAGTTATAATGCTGTAAAGGACAGAATATCAAGGATTTGAAAACATACTTTTAGGATTTGCATTAATGCTAATAACAGGACAGTAATCATGCTAGCCATGCTTGTCATTCTTTCATTTTTACTATAATAATAATCATGTATATTGCAGTCATACATCCATAAGTAAATGAGGAGATTTCAGCATTCTAATTTTAATGACTATAATAGCCTACATATCTTTCAACAGAATGAAACTTGGAATTATATTGCTACTGGCTCTTGTAGCCATGTGCTGTGGTTATGGTCACCAGCCAATGGATGATGAAACCTACAAAACCATCTCCCAGTTACTACAAGGAAAGTTTGATGTCCCTGTTAAAATGCGAACAAAAGTGCAACGCAATGCTGTTATAAGATTCTGGAGGAATAGGGGCCGCTTCTCTCTCGGCGAGGATGGCAAGACTGTCCTATGTGATGGAAAGAGAGTGGCAAAAAGAGACTCAATTCCCGACTTGGTGGAGAATGGCGTAGCAAACACGAAAGGCTCCGGGGCAAGAAAACTAATGATGCTCTTTAGAAAGAAATACAAAGGAATCAGTGAGGCAAGGATTCAATCACAACTCAACCAATGCAGGAATTATCATCATTTACAGGCCCAATTTACGAATAAACCAATCCCCAAATCAATAACAGCGAAGGAAGTTCAAATGAGACATCAGATTGACTTAATGGATATGAATAAATGGCGAGTAACATGTGGAAAATCAGTGTACAGATACATCCTAACAGTGCAAGATGTGTTTAGCAGATATGTTTGGCTGAAGCCATTGAAAAACAAGGCCAGCAGTAAAATTGCTGAGCACTTGCATACGATTTACAATGAGCATGGTACTCCAAAAATAGTCCAACACGATCAAGGAAAGGAGTTTCGCGGGGCAGTGGAAAAATTAATGCATGTCCTGAAAGTAAAGGTCATTCAGAGTGCCCCTTACCACCCACAAAGCCAAGGAAAGGTGGAGAGAATGCATTGAACATCAAGGAAAAAGATGTTGCATGACCTGTTGAATTTGTGTGGTGTTAACTGGGTGGACCATTTGCCAGATTATGCCAGAATTCTGAATAATGATCCAAAGAAGACACTTGGCTGGGCCTCCCCTTTTGAGGTGTATTATGGCAGAAAGTCTAATATTGTCCTACAGTCAAACAATGATACTGAGAATAGAGAAGGCCATGCTGATATCCGATGCACTGTCCCGACCAGAAGAGAAAGACAATCATTTAACAAGAAAAGGTCAATGATTCGGCAAAAGGCACACAATGCAAATGAGGAATTGGTGAGGAGAGCTATCCTACAAGCAATAAAATCCACAACTGTGTCTGTCTACAATGTGAATGAAGAGGTTTTGGTGAGGATAAGGCACAAGAACAACCGTGTCACAAAAAAGCATTCAGTTGTCCAAGGGATCATCATCATTAAGAGAAATCTGAAACGCTCCAAATACAAGGTCCAGTATCAAATGACAGAATCCGCTGTCCCTGAGCAGAAATGGTTTTCTGTAGCTAATGTAACTAGCGTCACCCGTAGTAAAGAAAAAAAACGAAAAACTCTTAATCAGTCAGCTAATGCGAAGAGAAAGTTTTTTCTAATTGCAAAAAGTCACTCAGATCAGCTTCATTAATTTGTTTCTTCTGGACTGGAAGTAGCTTTTGATCCTCTCCCAGATGGCAATTGTCAATTTGCAGCTATGGCTGACCAGTTAGCAAGCTTGGGAATCTTTCGGTCATCCACAACTCTTAGACAGGAAATTGTATCTGATTTGGTGGCAAATCCTTGAGGTCTTGATGGCACACATTTGTTAAACTTTGTTACTGAGCAAAACTGGGATGACTACATTAATAGCATGGGTGAGTTGGGAACTTATAGAGATCACTTCACTCTCCAGCGAGCTGCTCAAATTTTCCAAGTTCAGTTTTTGGTTGTTTCTGCTCTTGGTTCGGATGCTTCCTCAGTTGTCTCACCATCTGGAGAATATTGTGAGGACTTCCCCACTTTAGTAGTTGGTCATATAGCCGAGGGCCATGGAGATCATTATGTCAGCTTAAATGGCCCAATTAGTCAATACATTAATAGCATTCAGGAGGAAGAGTCTCACAGGATCACATCTAGAAGACGCATTGAATCGAGTCCAACACATGAACTTGAAGTGAACTCTGGATCTGGCCATCTCATGTCATCTACTGATATATCACCCGCTCTACCTCCATCACCTGATGTTACTCCACCACCTGCTGTTGGTCCATCACCTGCTCTACCTCCATCACCTGATGTTACTCCACCACCTGCTGTTGGTCCATCACCTGCTCTACCTCCATCACCTGATGTTACTCCATCACCTCCTTCAACACTTCCTAATGAAATGTGGCGACTAATTATCAAGCACACCCTTGAAATTGATATGAGCATGTTGGGAACAATAAATAGGGTCTCTCATCTCTTCAAGTATCTAGCCAGCTCTTTCTTACCATCGATTTATATAAGAAATTCATTGTCTGACAGTCTGGGTCTGGGATCGAATTCAGCATTAGAATGCACAATAAGTATGATGAAGTTATACAAACAATGTGGTCGCAACAGTGGTCTGGCTATACACCTGAAGGAACTCTTTGCCAAGC
This sequence comes from Lampris incognitus, assembly GCF_029633865.1. Classification (NCBI taxonomy): domain Eukaryota; kingdom Metazoa; phylum Chordata; class Actinopteri; order Lampriformes; family Lampridae; genus Lampris; species Lampris incognitus. The sequence goes on along the minus strand of NC_079215.1, from coordinate 39,760,558 downwards.
ATCGTCATTGGATGAGCGCATGGCTTGTGCTCAAGTATCTGCGTCATGGGAGATACCAAGTCAGAGATATATACTGGAAGTAGAGGAGGCAAGTGAGGTTATATCTATGCTATATACAGAATTTAGTATGTTGATATCACTTTTTCAAAACATTCATATTGTATTACTTCTTTTTCAAGGAGACCACAAGGAGTGGTGGAGGCCTGGATGCCGAAAGAAAGTTCAAATCCATGTTCAAAATAGTCATGATGAAGACATCAACCATGAAGTAGTTTTAAAATGATAGCTTTAAACTGAGGTTGCTTTTCTGGATAGGTTGCTTTTGTTGTGGGTTGACAATAACTAAACAAGTACAAAATTGCATTTGGAGTACACTGACACTTGCCAGTTCAGAGCACTGTTGGTAACACTATATTTTACTGGCTTTTCTGGACAGGGGTAACTTTTGTTGTGTGTTGAAATTAAATAAACAGTTTAAACACAGCGTTCCACAGAGGTCAAAGGTCACCATTTTTTGTGGTATGCCCAGGATGATGTCACGAATCTATTGTATGTACCATGTTTGATTATGATATGTTAAAGGTAGCTCAGAAATGGGTTTACTTCCTGATTTGCGCCTAATAGTCACAGCCAAGCTGTTTTGAAATTTGAAAAAAAAAAAAAGCTGTTTGACACGTTCAGCTTGGCCTGAAGATCATGTGCCAAGTTTCATGTACTGTAGATTAGACAGAATACAGTGGTATGCAAAAGGTTGGGCACCCCATGCTAAAGTTGGCTAAAAAGAGGAATTTAAAAAAATCACCCTTTGGAAATTTATCTTAATGCCTTAATTAAACAAATGTGGAAAAATCCAACCTTTAAGGACACCAATTTTCTTTGTGAATGGATAATGTATCAGAAATAAATAAATGGTTTTATTTCAAAATATAGTATGCATAGTATATAGTATCCAGGATACTATGCATCTTCATAAAATTCCCTTGACTTTCGGAATTAAAATAGCCCCACATCATCACATACCCTCCACGATACCTTGAGATACCTTGAGATACCTTGAGATAATCATGGTGCAGTCATTTCAGTCAGCCTTTCCATTGAGAAATCATTAGGCTAGCTAACAGCTTAGATAACTGATTATCTCCATGTATGGTGATGGGTATACTGTATGATGATGTGGGGCTATTTAAATTCCAAAGACCTAGGCAACTTCATCAGGATGCATAGTACCTTGGATCCATGAAATAACTACCAGCTCCAGTGATACAGTGGTTGTGAAAAACGAATAAACAGGTCAAAAGTTAATAAACATTCATGCATGTCCAACTTTGACCTGTTGGTGGCGCTAGAGCTCCGGAGCTAGAGTTGCCAACACAGTATCACCACTTGAACCCATTAATAGGTGGTCTGCTGTTAAATTATTACAATATTGGGGAATTATTACATTATCAGGACCTGCAAAATGAAGGCTGACCTGATCATGTAATAACCTCCTTTTAATGCAATACTTTATTACATTATCGGTAAAAAGTTTATTTCATTATCGGGAAATGCACCTTATTACATTATCAGGAAGTTATTACATTATCAGGTTTTATTGCATTTTCAATGGCCTCAAGTGCATTTTTTATTACATTATCAGGGTTATTACATTATCGGGGATTTATTACATTATCAGGTTCTACAGGCCTCAACCAATCCGCTATGGAAATCTGATATATGATCCGCATATTTGATTTGGCAAAGGTTTTATGCCGGATGCCCTTCCTGATGCAACCCTCCCCATTTATTCAGGCTCTGGACCAGCATTAAGAATGCATCGGCTTGTGCATCCTCAGTTGCTGGTTTATTTGTAGGGCCATATAACTTTGATAATTTAGGGTATAAAGAGTTGTATCATAAAATATATGGCATTTTATTGATCCCAAAAAATAAATTCTCTATCCTTCAGCGTGGGGACCAGCTATAGGACTACACTGCTAAAACTGGTAGAGATACAGCACCTTGCTTATCCACACATAAGCAGTTGTTAAACCATGCAGAGACTTAAATGTAGGTGGTTGGTTAAAGAATGTCCCTCTGTTACCAATGGGTCACCTTGTCACCCACTAAAAACTGGCCCATTTTGCTTCTGTATCAATCATGACAAACATTGTTTTTTTGGTGTTGGCAGATATATCAGCTGCAGACTGAGCTGCTTAAGGCCCAAAAAGAGACCGACTTCCAGAGGCGGCACTCACTCAGATGTGCTTCTCCAGTTGAGACACAGCAGCTACGGGAAGAAGTCAGCCTCCTGCGCTGCAAGCTGCTGGTGGCTGAGAAATTTACGCCGGTGAGTCAGTACATCCCCTGATTTCATCAGTTTTATAACATTTGAGAAAGTCACCCACACACTGAAGTTCTGGAGCTCCCATGTTTTATTAGGCAACGTTTCATCCATTATGGTCTTTATCAGACAAATAAATATCTTCTATCCAGCACCTGGCCTACTAAGGTCTGGATGTGCACTTGATTATTTTCGCATTATTAATCAGCTTTATTCTATATGCTTATTTAGGTGGAGAGTAGCAAGCTCTATAATTTTGTCCAGCATTAGAAAACTCCTTATTTGCGCTCTTAGTTCCCAGACAAGGGTAAGAGTATGAATGGATCTATGGCAGATGAAGCAAACCAGATAGCCCACTTCTCTCTCTCTCTCTCTCTCTCTCTCTCTCTCTCTCTCTCTCTCTCTCTCTCTCTCTCTCTCCCTCCCCCCCCCCCCCCATCCATATCTCTTTCACTCCCATCCATATCTATATCCCGCCTCTATTAGGTTAGGTCCTATTAGTTGTAACTTCAATGATTTCCACTGAGAAATTGGTTCATTAAAGCTGCAAAAAAATAACATTGTATTGGATTTAAAGTCCAGATAAAGCTGTCATATTTTAAAGAATGATTGCCAACTTTTCATAGAGTATACATTTTGTCCGTTTTCATGTGCTAAAAAAATAAAATAAAATTATAAATGTGCTAAAAAAAAAAAAGTGGGAAAAAAAACATCCCACATGTAGAGAATAATCAGAGATCTGTTCAAATAGGATAAATTGACATAAAATCTAGGGGTGATTTCCCAGACAGGGTTTAAGTTAAGCAAGGAGAAGACTTTAATCCAGAATGGTGGATCAAGACCTAAAAAGTTGTATTCTGAAACACACTTTAAATTCAAATTAGTTGTCATTGACTCCTGAGTTAAGTTAAACAGAATTGAAGTAACTGAGGTTGCTTTTAAAACAAGCAAGTTTATTTTAAAGCACATTTCGTACACAGGGCAATTCAATGTGCTTTACACAAATAAAAACAGAAAAGGAACAACCATGTGAAATAACATTAAAAGAGAGTAAATAAAAGCAAATAGGTTCAATCATACATAAAATATAATTAAAAGAGTACAAAGTACATAAAATGTACTTTGAATTAGTAATTAAAAAGAGTAATATAATTAAAAGACATGTACTATAAAAAAGAAAATACAAAGTGCAAAAAAATCCCTGAATAGATCCAGGAAATAAAACTGTATGGAACCGGGGAATCGGAGAAGCAAATTGAGACCAGGAGCGTGTCTATGGGAATAGGGGAGTGGATGTGGGGTGGCAGGTGTTTGGTTTGTGGTGCCTGGTAACTTCTTAGTGTCCTAGTAACACTCACTGATACTAAAACATCACTGACCATTAGAAAAAGCTCTCAAAAACCAATGTTATTCATCGATAAATGAAAAAAATTCAGGTCTCTCCTTTGATATGCAACATTAAACTGAGGTTAAATCTGGCCCCTTTGAGGTTCAATAAAAACTCTGATTTACTCCTGGAGTAACACTAATCTTTGCCCAGGAAAACAAATGATTTGAATCTAGATTGTGCCAAGTCTTTGACTATAACAATATGAGTTAGTCCAGTTTTAAACGGCATTGTAGTTGATGACTGGTTTTAATCCCTCCCTGAGAACCCCCCCCCCCAAAAAAAAAACAAAAACAAAACATAAATGTCTTGTCTCCATCCTCGCATCTTCAGGCTTGTGAAGACATCCTGGCCCAGGACCTGGCTGAGGCCATGGATGGCCGCATGGAGCTAGTGAAGCAGCTCAGGTGTTACCAAGAGGATAACCAATGCCTGGTCAGGGAGAAAGAAGAGGTGTGTGTCTTCACTTGGTTCCATTTGTGTAGCTCAAGTGTCATGAACCATGCTGTTGGCCAAGAAACATCTTCTGTATGATGGAGGGTGAACTTCTGATGATCCGAAGTTTAAACTGTTACTGCTTCTCACTCCACCCCTTCCTTTCCTCTAAAAGACCCAAATTGGGTCATTACATTCCTGCAGTTGCTTCACCTAGTTTAAGGGTACAGGAAATATTCGTATCAGATATTAGTAAGTAAATGGTGATATATCCTCACTTGCTGCTGAATTACGTCTTTTCTTCTCTAGTATTTCATCACAATCCTTTTTTTTTTTTTCCCCCCAATTGTACCCGGCCAATTACCCGATTTTTCCGAGCCGTCCCAGTCACTGCTCCACCCACTCTGCCAATCTGGGGAGGACTGCAGACTACCAGATGCCTCCTCCGATACATGTGGAGTCGCCAGCCACTTCTTTTCACTTGACAGTGAGGAGTTTTGCCAGGGGGACATAGCGCATGGGAGGATCACACTATTCCCCCGTCCCCCCCGAATAGGTGCCCTGATCAACCAGAGGAGGCGCTAGTGTAGTGACCAGGATACATACCCACATCCAGCTTCCCACCTGCAGACATGGCCAATTGTGTCTGTAGGGATGCCAAACCAAGCCAGAGGTAACATGAGGATTTGAACCGGTGAGCCCCGTGCTGGCAGGCAACGGAATAGACCGCCACGCCACCCAGATGCCCCCATTCCTTCACTTTAATTTCCTCTCACGCTGTTATGTGACAAACTCATTTACAAAGGTTTACTTGTAATTTAGGAGGAATCAATTTTGGATATTAATTTTATTCTACTTTGGCAGTTATCGCCCTGTATAGGCACGCCAACTAAAATGTCTAAATAAGTGTAAGTGTAAGTAAAATAAGTGTAAAAGTAGATCCTGTGTACTGGTTTTGTGTCTCTAAAACTTCTGAGACCACACTAATGTGTTTGTTTTAAGCTCCTGGATGAGAAGGAGTGTCTGAATCTGCAGGTACAGCATCTGACTCTGGACTGTGACATGTACAAGCAGAGGGGCACAGTGATTCAGGGCCAGCTTAGAGAGCTGCAGGCAGAGAGAGACCAAGTAAGTGTAGTTCAGGCTGGCTTTGATCCTGCTTTTGCCTACTCTGCATAAATGCCATGTGTATTTGTGATCAGCTTTTTCTATAGTCAGTTAATTCAGTAATATAATTTGACATAACATATAATTGATAATATAATTATATATATACAATTATATAATATATAATTCAATTTAATATAGTTAATATATAATATATATAATATTCTTTTGATTATTAGCATTTTACTTTAGTTTTATTTTTATTATTTTTGCACAAGTCTTATTCAGGGCGGCACGGTGGCACAGTGGGTAGTGTGGTCGCCTCACAGCAAAAAGGTCCTGGGTTCAAGTCCCAGGGTAATCCAACCTTGGGCGTCATCCAGGGTCGTCCTGTGTGTGGAGTTTGCATGTTCTCCTCGTGTCTGTCCAAAGACATGTAAGTCAGGTGAATCGGCCGTACTAAATTGTCCCTAGGTGTGTGTGTGTGTGTGTGTGTGTGTGTGTGTGTGTGTGTGTGTGTGTGTGTGTGTGTGTGTGTGTGTGTGTGTGTGGACCTTGTGATGACCTGGCGGCCTGTCCAGGGTGTCTCCCCACCAGCTGTCCGGTGACTGCTGGGATAGGCTCCAGCATCGCCGCGACCCTGAGAGCAGGATAAGCAGTTTGGATAATGGATGGATATCTGTCCCCATTGTCAGAAGGGGGACAAGGCTCAACCTTGTCAGTGTCCACAGCCACTTTGAAATAGCTTGACTTAATACCAAGAATGAAACTCTCACCATTAATGTGTTTAGAATAAATGGCTCATAACAGTGATCTGGTACTCAAAGTACCACCCAAAGATTATAAAGGAAGACATCCAAATCTCATGACTTATTAAGTATATCTGGAGGTAAAACACTGGTCTAATGTTCTGCAAATGGGGCTTGCATATTGAGAATGTAGGGATTACCCCACCTCAGCTCACCTCCACATTCCAAGTGCCAATTTATATTGTCAGAGTCCACCAGACCTGAGTCTGCTCCCCCTTGCCATTCACCCCTGGGATATTGCATTTGATCCCTTGCCTGTACACTGCAGGTGGTTAGTGCACATGGCAGCAACCCCACATAGTTGTACAGGTTGGGCAACCGCGACCACATTTCAATAATCACTGACTTTGTTCCTGTGCCTCGAGGCATACTTATCAAGAGATGAAGCTCAAGCCCGAATAGCTCAAAGCCTGGCTGAGAAGGACGCCTTGAGGAGCCAGCTGGTGGAGCTCCAGGAGAGGCTCTTTACAGTGCAAGCCAGGAGGGGTGAGAGCGAGCACAGAGAAACCTCCAAGGTGATCACACTCACCCCCCCCCACTCACACACACACACACACACACACACACGCACACACAAATAGTACTGCACTAATGAAGTTCATGCCCTTGTGTGTGTGTGTGTGTGTGTGTGTGTGTGTGTGTGTGTGTGTGTGTGTGTGTGTGTGTGTGTGTAGGAAAGGAAATTAACTTGGGAGAAGAAGGGATCCAGTGGTGAGGACCCTCTGCCTCGACCCAGGCTTCGCCGCATGGACGCAATAAATCCTGCATCTTTAAATTCCTACAGCTCTGACGTATGTTTGTGTGTATCTACTATGTGTCTGTGTGTGTCAGTGTGTATGTTTAGCTGGGTGTGTATGGCCACTCACCTTGAATCTATATTTTCCAGTGCTATCAGCTGATATAATCTCTTTTAAAATGGATGCTATTTCCATATCTCTTTCTTCGTCATTGCCATTAATGACTGATATTCCATTTGTTATGATTTGTATGTTCGAATTTATTTTTTGCATGTGTTTACCCCCTGTATGCAGTGGGAAGTTGTCAGTACAAGCAGTATATGTTCACAGCATGTACACCCTCCCTCTCTGGAATCTCTCCGCAGATGCAACGAAGCCCGAAATGTAGATAGCAGGTGTGTGTTTACATAATGCAACAACTGGGATTTCATTCCTACCTAAAACGACCATGGACGGTCAAAATTGGAGGCCAGTTTTTTTAACTCTAATTCTGTCAAGATAAATACCCAATTGAGATATTAATACACTGCATATATTAGTATGTCTGTTCGGAAACAACTGACACCAAAATTAAAATTTTAACAACTATAATACTATTTTTAAACAAGTTAAACTTCAGAAAGACATTGTCAAACTTGAACAGCAAAATTGAAAAAGTGAAAATATTACCTGAAAAACAAAACGGAAAACACATACTGCATTTTGTTATTTGTTTTGTTTTTGAAATGAAGTAGGTGACCAACTTCATTTCAAAAACAAACAAAATATAACAAACGTAACAAGTCCTATGAAATGTGAAATGTAAAAAAGAACTGAAAATAACCATTGAAACAGTCCCAAACAACGACCGGAAATTAAAAACTACTAGAATGACCATGGACGGTCAAAATGACTGCCACAGTTTTAAACTCTATATTCTGTCAAGATAAATATCCAATTGAGATATTAATGCATTGCATATGTTAGTATGTCTGTTGAGAAACTAACTGACACCAAAATTATAATTTTAGCAACTTTAATACTATTTTTCAAACAAGTTAAAATTGCCATTGTTCAATGCCTGTAAATACTGCAACGCCTCGGTGGTAGTCATGGTGCATTTGAAACGGCAGCTGTTCCCAGACATGTTGGAAACAATACCTGAAAAACAAAACGGAAAACACATACTGCTAATCAAACAAATTCAACAAGGCCTCAAACTTGAAATGGAAAAAAAAGAACTGAAAAGTTGCAAACTAAATGATGAAACCAACACACGTCATAAATAGTGACATGACGTGCATGATGACGCGCAAATTATACGTGGTCATTTTGATGTCTTATGGTCGTTTTAGGTAGATCTTATCATAATTTTTTTGTGCAATTGATCTAAAACTCATTTTAATGCAAAATATGCAATTTTAGGAGCATTCAGGGAGCGGCAGGTCTGTTATCTTTTTTTTTTTCCCACAAAGTTGTTAAACTTTGAAAATCCAAAACGGTTAAATTGACTGCCTTGGTTGTTCTAGTGTTAACAGGTATTATTTCAAGGACAGTCCATTGTTAAAGCAGGCGACCTACTTCCTTTCAAAAATCTTCTGACCTCCACATCCTTTCCTACTATAGGGTCCTCGTGTATTATCAGTTTACACAAATGAAAACAGTGAGTAACCAGGATCAGATTATTTGAAGTTGGTCACCTCAAATTGCCATCAAGTACATCTAAACAGTTTTTTAGTAATGTAACAAAACACGCACACCAGGGTTCAAGTATCAATAGCGAGCACCACACTATTATGTTAGCAGCTTGTATAACTCTGTGTTTTGTTAGAAGATAATTAGAAGTTATTTTATTACGTTTAACATTTGTGCTGCTAATTGAGGAAAGTTTTGTATGAGAAGTGTCATGTTCACAGTCTTTATAAAAGCAATGCAATTATTTTCACAAATCCATTATTACCACGACCCACCAGACCAGTCTCCAAGTATCATTGCACCACAGCTTAGAATGGAATATAGTTATCTCAATGCACGCGGCTTATCTTAACCTTGAGAATTGTGTGGCGTGTTAAAGAGAGCAGGAAGAAGAGAAAGATGAGAAATATTGCAAAACATTTATCGAACAACTTTTTTTTCCCCCTCCTCCTCCTCCAGCTTGGAAATGACTGAAACTGATTCTTTGGATGACTTTGTGTATCTTCCCAATGGTATACACATTCAACTTATAAACTTTCCACTGGCCTGTTGAAAGATTTATATGTATGTGTATGGGTGTGTGCGCAGGCCTATGATTATGCATGTGTGGGTGTGTATGAGGAATGCATAAAACATCCATCTGGTAAAGCCTCTCATTACTGAATTCTGTAATTAGCCATTTTTTAATGTTGGGTTTTTGCCTGCATTGCAAAGTAAAACATTAACCCTGTGGCATTTTATTCTGGGGACCGCAGTTGATCCTTGGTGCCAAATCAACAGTCTCTCTTTTGTTTTCTAGACTGTGAGGTCAAGCAGGCTCCACGGCTACACTCTCCCAGTGGCAACAGCACTGATGGGTGAGGCTGCTGACTTTTTCCACACTCCTTTTATTGGCATCTATGTATTGGGTGGACCTCGTATATCGAATTCTGATCGCCTGTGGGATAAAACCATTATAATGATATTAAAACGGTGAAAGCCCCCCTAGAAAAACACCGAAGAAAAATTGAGAAGTAAAAGATAAAGACAGGGCACTTGGGGCGGCAGGGTGGTACAGTGACTACGCACACCGACGGACTTATATACAGTGTGCTCAAGCACCTATGACAGCAAGCATCCTCTCAGTGGTGGGTCCTGCCAAATCTAGTTGCAATGATGGCTAAGTTGACCCGTTGAATGGGTAAATTAAGCTAAGTCAGCTAGCTAACTTGACATTGTCACATTGCACAATTTGGTTTTTTTTCTGGTCACCTCACATAACATTACCACCAACAAAAGACAAGGATTGTTCCTTAGGCTCCATAGATACAGTACAGTATTTGACAGCTACTTCCAGGAGTTCATTGTAAATGTCTTGAATTATTTTGCTCTACAATGACTAAACAATCTACTGTGGTCATCAACAGATAAATTGTCATCCATCAGTTTGCCCTCACAAATACCTTTGAATATGAAGAAAGAGAGACCTGCTTTACCATTAATCAATTGAGTAAGGTCTTCAAACTCACAATAACCTGATTCAGTCTTCATCTCAACATTCTAACCCATCTTCTCGATGGGCTAGAATGCAGCGGTTCTTGCTCATCTCATCATTGTGATGACGTACAGCTATCCTGTAGCTCTTGTCCAACTGTGCGGCAATGTTGACCCTCCCGAAAGCCGAACGTTTCAGGCAACTGTCCATATGCATCTTCGATTTTTCATGCATTTTCACCTTCTCCAAGAGAGGCTGCATGTCGGTGACACCTGTAGTTGTCCAAGCAACTAGGTGGCTTTACAACAGTATAATAGATATAGAAATCTACATTTCTGGAGAAACCCACAAAAGCTGAAATTCTAAATAATTTACATTTGATGTTGCCTATTCATAGATTGGAGCCTACATGTCCCAGAGGAAGTTGTGCCTATTCAGAAGGTTAATGTTTTGTCAAGAGCTGATTAGATCCACCCCAGCAACTGGATTTAGTTCCAGTTAACCAGTAAAATGTACACTACCGTTCAAAAGTTTGGGATCACCCAAACAATTTTGTGTTTTCCATGAAAAGTCACACTTATTCACCACCATATGTTGTGAAATGAATAGAAAATAGAGTCAAGACATTGACAAGGTTAGAAATAATGATTTGTATTTGAAATAAGATTTTTTTTACATCAAACTTTGCTTTCGTCAAAGAATCCTCCATTTGCAGCAATTACAGCATTGCAGACCTTTGGCATTCTAGCTGTTAATTTGTTGAGGTAATCTGGAGAAATTGCACCCCACGCTTCCAGAAGCAGCTCCCACAAGTTGGATTGGTTGGATGGGCACTTCTTGCGTACCATACGGTCAAGCTGCTCCCACAACAGCTCAATGGGGTTCAGATCTGGTGACTGCGCTGGCCACTCCATTACCGATAGAATACCAGCTGCCTGCTTCTGCTCTAAATAGTTCTTGCACAATTTGGAGGTGTGTTTAGGGTCATTGTCCTGTTGTAGGATGAAATTGGCTCCAATCAAACGCTGTCCACTGGGTATGGCATGGCGTTGCAAAATGGAGTGATAGCCTTCCTTATTCAGAATCCCTTTTACCCTGTACAAATCTCCCACCTTACCAGCACCAAAGCAACCCCAGACCATCACATTACCTCCACCATGCTTAACAGATGGCGTCAGGCATTCTTCCAGCATCTTTTCATTTGTTCTGCGTCTCACAAACGTTCTTCTTTGTGATCCAAACACCTCAAACTTGGATTCATCCGTCCACAACACTTTTTTCCAGTCTTCCTCTGTCCAATGTCTGTGTTCTTTTGCCCATCTTAATCTTTTTCTTTTATTGGTCAGTCTCAGATATGGCTTTTTCTTTGCCACTCTGCCCTGAAGCCCAGAATCCCGCAGCCGCCTCTTCACTATAGATGTTGACACTGGTGTTTTGCGGGTACTATTTAATGAAGATGCCAGTTGGGGACCTGTGAGGCGTCTGTTTCTCAAACTAGAGACTCTAATGTACTTATCTTCTTGCTCAGTTGTGCAACGCGGCCTCCCACTTCTTTTTCTACTCTGGTTAGAGCCTGTTTGTGCTGTCCTCTGAAGGGAGTAGTACACACCGGTGTAGGAAATCTTCAATTTCTTAGCAATTTCTCGCATGGAATAGCCTTCATTTCTAAGAACAAGAATAGACTGTCGAGTTTCAGATGAAAGTTCTCTTTTTCTGGCCATTTTGAGCGTTTAATTGACCCCACAAATGTGATGCTCCAGAAACTCAATCTGCTCAAAGGAAGGTCAGTTTTGTAGCTTCTGTTACGAGCTAAACTGTTTTCAGATGTGTGAACATGATTGCACAAGGGTTTTCTAATCATCAATTAGCCTTCTGAGCCAATGAGCAAACACATTGTACCATTAGAACACTGGAGTGATAGTTGCTTGAAATGGGCCTCTATACACCTATGTAGATATTGCACCAAAAACCAGACATTTGCAGCTAGAATAGTCATTTACCACATTAGCAATGTATAGAGTGTATTTCTTTAAAGTTAAGACTAGTTTAAAGTTATCTTCATTGAACAGTACAGTGCTTTTCCTTCAAAAATATGGACATTTCAATGTGATCCCAAACTTTTGAACGGTAGTGTACATTTTTTCACGTTTATAACAAACCAAATTTTCAGGAAAATCTGTTTAGAATTAACCACAGAAATATGAATCAGTTATCTGGACACCTTTATTGAGAGTAATATTTCATCACTCATCTAAGTGACCTCTTCAAACTCAACTGACTGCAGGTATCCCCACCCTTATAAACAATACAGTGGCATAACGACTGACAACAACGATTGGTTTCATATGCAAATTTCTTTGACCATTAACTAGAGTTACAATGGTCATGTGTACTATTCACAAAGGATTTGAGAATGGTTGCAATTGTTAGATGGTGACAGATGTACTCTTAGCCCCCCCCCCCCCGCTTCAGGGACGGTTGTTCCCTCTTCACATAGATGGCCTCTTTGACTCCCCATTCAAACCAGCGTTCCTCCCTATCAAGGATGTGCAGATCCTCATCCTTGAGAGTGGCCACTGGCCTGCTGGCCTGTAGATGGGTGTAGACTGTGGAGTTGTGGCCTGATGTGTTAGCTCTTCTGTGTTGTGCCATCCTCTTGGCCAGCATCTGTTTAGTTTCCCTGATGTACAAGTCACTGCAATCCTCCCAGCACTTAACCGCGCACACTATATTGCTCCGTTTGTGCTGGGGGACCCGATCCTTGGGGTGGACCAATTTCTGACACAGCCTATTTTGGGGTTTGAAAGCTACTGAGATGCAGTGTTTGGAAAATACACGTCTCAACTGTTCCAACACTCCCGCCACATACGGAATCACCACTGGTTTATGCTTACACAGCTGTTGTCCTTCTCCTCTCTTCGATTGGCTGGTGCACTGTTTGGACGTCTTCCTGGCTTTGACAAATTCCCAGTTAGGATAACCACAATTAACCAGAGCTTGTTTAATGTGGGATATCTCCCCTTCCCCGGCCACTGTGTCAGTGGGGACGTTGTCAGGTACAGCGTCCTAATGACTCCTAGTTTGTGCTCCAGTGGATGATGAGAGTCAAACTTTAAGTACTGATCAGTATGTGTTGGTTTACAATAAACAACAAGCAAATGTCCCCCATCACCAACTGTAATTTCAGTCTAAGAAGGCTAACCTGTGATTTTTCACATCCACCCTGGTGAACTTGATGTGGTTGTTCACAGAGTTAATATGGTTGGTGAAATGTGGTACATCCTGAGATTTAATTTTAACACAGATGTCATCCACAAATCAGAACCAATGGCTAGGTGGTGTCCTTGGATAGGACATCAGAACCCTCTTTTCCAATTCCTCCATATACAAGTTGGCCACTATCGGTGAGACTGGGGAACCCATAGCACACCCATGCTTCTGCCTATAGTACTGCCCCCTGTATGTGAAGTATGTGGACTGAAGACACAGCTTCAGAAGCAGACACACTTGGTCAGTGTTAAAGGTGGTCCTGTTGCTAAAGGTGGGATCATTTTGTAATTTCATATGGACTACCCTCCACTGTTTCATCAACAGGAAAGCACGTGAAGAGCGATGTAACATCATAAGAGACCATTGTTTCATCCGCCTTCATAATGATGTCCCTCACCTTATCCACAAAATCCTTAGTGTTCTGAATGTGATTGTTATTACTGCCTACCAACAGGTTAAGAATAGATGCCAGAAACTTAGAGATGTTATATTTAATGAAAATTTAATGTAATTTTTTTCTGGCGCGTGTTACAAATCCTCTACAACAGACTTGACAAATCAAAACAAACAACCATACAAAAAAGAACCACAATATAGTTATTAACATCACAATAATCTCACAAATAGTCACAAATCACATAAATACAATAGTCTCACACACATTAGTCTCACAAATAATCACAGTCACAAAATACTCACAATAATCACAGCTCAGCTTTATAATTATATAAAAAGTCCTTTGTTGACCAAAATTTATCTAATCTATTTTTAAAAGAATTAACTGAAGGAGCCTGCACCACATTCTCTGGAAGTTCATTCATGCTCTTACAGCATGAATTGCAAAGACATTTTTTCTCTTTTCAGAGTGACACTTTAATGGGAATAGTTTTAAGGAGTTCCCTCTTCACTCATACCTATTATTCCAAAAGTAGATAACAGGCTCAACTGTGAAATCTTATATTTTGTGAACAAGCTTATAGTCTTCAATCATGTCTCCTCTATGTCTCCTATATACTAAAGTTGGTAGTTGTAAATTTATTAACCTCTCTTCATACGACATCTGTTTCAGACCTGGGATTGGTTTAGCAGCTCTTCTCTGAACCCTCTCAATTTTTTCTATGTATTTTACTTCATAAGGACACCAGACCGAGCTTGCAAATTCAAGATGAGATCGCACCAATGATTTATATAATGGTGAAACTATTTCCTTACACAAATTTACATAAGTTCTTCTAATTATCACCAGCATAGTGTTTGCTTTTTTAATTTTTTTCAGAAATGTGCGTGTGAAATTCAGTTGAACTATCGACCACGACACTTATGTCCTTGTCCTCTTTCACTTGCTGAACCATCAAATCCCCAACTTTGTAATTAACCCAGTTGGTACTTGTTTTCCCAGTGTGTATATGTTTGCATTTTTCTGGATTTAATTTCAGTAGGCACCTGTCACACCAGTTACTCATGCTATGGAGGTCTGCTTGAAGATGGACTGTATCAGTGTCCTTATTGATTATTCAAAATATTTTTGTATCATCTGAAAAAAAGGTATGAATCAGATTGTATCACACTTGGTAAATCACTTATATAGACAACAAAGAGTACAGGGCCCAACACAGAACATTGTGGAACTCCAGAGGTCACCGGTTTCCATTCTGAAGTGGCCCCATTTACCACTACCCACTGTTTCCTATTATGTAATAAATCCTGTATCCAGTCTGTAACTCTGTCGTCTATGCCATAGGAATTTAATTTTGACAGCAGTCTTTTATGAGGAACTTTATCAAAAGCCTTTTGAAATTCAATTTATGCAATCAACTGACTACCCTCTATCCAAAGCTGCTGACCATTTATCAAGAATGGTGAGAAGCGAAGTGTAGTCGATCTTCCAGATATACTGCTTGTTACTAAAAAGTCTGTTAGACTTCATATGGTCAACAATATATGTCCTGATTAGTTTTTCCATTGTCTTACATACTATAGATGTCAGACTAACTGGCCTGTAATTTCCTGCTAGTGACTTGTTTCCTTTTTTCAAAATTGCACTGATGTGTGCTTCTTTCCAATCACAAGGTAAAGTTGATTCTTCTAATGATTTATTATACAACATTGTTAGAGGTTTCGCAGTCACACTAGCCAATTCCTTTAAGATTCTAGGATCTATTGCATCTGACCCTGGTGATTTATAGATGTTAATATAATTTAGAAGCCATTTTATTTATTCAAAAGTTATTATAAAACATTGTTTGCTCAACTTCCACTCTTGGCAATTCAGGTATGTGCCCTTCAGGTTTGATCACAAATACAATGCTGAAATAATCTGACAGTAGTTCTGCTTTTTCAGTATCTTTGTCTGTTTTTGGGGAGTTTGTATCCTTCTGATTAGTATATAAATCTACTGATGTCTTAATTTTTGTCCTCTCATTAATATAATTCCAGATAACCTTTGGTTTCTGCATAGACTGTCTTGCTAAGTCTTCTTCATATAACTTTCTGAAATAACGTGTTCTCATTCTCACAAAGTTTCTAACTTCAATATTGCTGTCGTACCACTGTTGTTTTTTTTTTTACTTCTTAATGCCTTTCTCACAAGAATATTTTTTTCTACAATTTTCCGTTTTGTAATACTGTCCAAGGGGAATTTATGATTTTATTCTGGGACCTGGTTTTACTGTTTGGTATGTACTTACCCTCTTTTTCATTCAACTTATCCTTTATTAATCTCCATGTCTTCAATATCATAGTTAGACAAGTATTGTGTCCAGTCAAAGATTTCCAATTCTCTACGTGCTTCCTCAAAATTCCCCTTGTTGTAATTTTTCCTTATTGTTTCATTTCTCTCCGTTTTTGTGTGACTAATGACCTTAAACAATAAGACACAATGATCGCGTTTACCTAAAGGGCCTAAATACTGAATGTCATCTATCATTTTATCCTCATTTGTAACTTCGTTATCCTTTTAGCTTATAAATATATTCCTTGGTAACTTGCTGTTTACAGTTTTAAGGGTTTTGTGTGAGGTTTGATAGCGTTTTACCTAGGTGACCAGTTTCTGGGCAATAGGCCTACTTTCATTTTAGGTCTATCCAAGTGGGTGTTAAGTGACCAGGGTGTGACCAGAATATCACAGGGATTTATAAGTCTGGCCTGGTTCAGTTTCAATCCCGTGTGCATTTTAACTGTGTGGAGTGATTCTAAATTGCTGGCTCATCTAGAATAGAGTAAGTATCATCTTTCTTGCTTAAAAAAGTTGCTATTAGTCTTATTCCACCTGCTTGAGTATTAGTTCTTCTCTCTATAGATCTGCTGCTGGTTCTTAGTGGGAACTAGTGGGATCTTATTCTAGCTGTAGCTGTCTTATTTTAGCTGTAGCTGTTTTTCACCTAGTGTGTCCTTAAATATTTCTTGTTGCCTAGCTGTTTTGACTTAGTTATCCTTTTAGCTTATAAATATATTCCTTGGTAACTTGCTTTTTGCAGTTTTAATAATTTTGTGTGAGGTTTGATAGAGTTTTACATAAGTGACCAGTTTCTGAGCAATAGGCCTACTTTCATTTTAGCTCTTTGGCCAGGGTGTGACCTGCACTCCAGGCAGACAATTAGCAATTAGTGTTCTTTAAATCACTGCTGCTACAGCATTAGGCAAGCAAGCCGAGAGCAAACAGGTCTAGGTTGAATGAAGGCAAGCGCGACTTTGTCAAGCAAGAACTGCTCTTTTTAGATCTGGTCAGTCATCTGTATTTTGTGTACCTAGTATGGACTATGTGTTTCCTTTGCATTCCTGTTCTTTCCTCTTCCCGGGGCTGGCATAGACGTTGGGCCACTCCTAGGCGCTGTGACCCTACCAATCTCATCTATCCCACTCGCTCTACACACGTTGAGCAAGTGGTGACGAGAGGGCACTGGAATTGCCAGTCCGCGGTGTCGAAAGCTGAGTTTATCTCAGGCTACACATCCTTGCTCTCCCTCAAATTTCTTGCTCTAACTGAGACCTGGATCACGCCAGAAAACACTACCACACCCGCAGCTCTGTCAGATGTGTACTCTTTTTCTCACATTCCCAGAGCTGGGAGGTGAGGTGGTGGTACTGGCCTGCTAATCTCCCTGAAATGGAAATACTCTCTTGTTTCCATTCCACAATTTTCTCCACCCTCTTCTGAATTTCATGCTGTTTCTGTCTCTTATCCAGTCAAACTCACCATTGAGGTTGTGTACCACCCACCAGGCCCCCTTGGTGAGTTTCTGGAGCAGCTTGACACACTTGCCCCCACTTCCCTGATTATGACTCTGCACTTATATCCTTCTCTGTGACTTCAACATCCACACTGACAAGCTAGATCCGCTTCTCTCTTTCCTCTCCTCCTTTGACCTTCACCTCTCCTCCTATCCACAAGGCCAGCAACCAGTGGGACCTTATCTTTACTAGACACTGTCCTATTTCCAATCTCTCTGTTACTCCCCTCCAGCTCTCTGACCACGATTTCATGTCCTACTCTCTCTCCCTCTCTTCTCGCCCCTCAGCCCCTCCCCCTACCCACATAGTTTCCACCCGTAGACACCTCTCTCCACCACTGATCTTTCTTTCTCTGTTACCTCTGTCCTCCCTACACCTGAATCTTTCTCTCTCCTACCCCCTGACACCGCTACTGATCTTCTTCTCTCTACCCTCTCCTCTTCTCTGGACAACCTCTGTCCCCTCACCTCCAGGCCTGCACGCCCAACTCCACCTGCCCCTTGGCTGTCCGACTCAGTATGTACTGACAGACGGAGCCTAAGTGTGGCAGAGCGCAAATGGAGAAAAGGCAAGCTCCCAGAAGACCTTCTCAACTTTCAATATCTTCTTTCTACTTTCTCCTCCTCCCTTTCTGTTGCTAAAGCTGCCTTCTATCGCTCTAAAATCCAATCCTCTGCCTCTAATCCTAAGAAACTCTTGGAAGCCTTCTCTACACTTCTTCAACCTCCTCCTCCTACTTCCTCCCTTCTCCCTGATGACTTCGCTAACTTCTTTGACAAGAAGGTAAATGACATCAGATCCTCCTTTTCTCACAACCCAGTTAGTGCCCCTTGCACTAGCCCACCCTCTGCACCCTTCCTCACCTCTCCACGTCCTACCCTATCCCACCTCGCTCCCCTCTCCCCCAATGAGGTCCTCAACCTCATCACATCCAGTCGCCTCACCACCGGTCCCCTCCCCTCGTCTTCAGTCTATAGCACCTGAACTCCTTTCCTTTCTAACCCACCTCAACACCTCCCTCCAGGCAGGATGCTTTCCATCTGCCTTCAAGACTGCTAGAGTCACCCCCCCTTCTCAAGAAACCATCACTTAACCCATCCAACGTCAAAAACTACAGACCAGTTTCCCTTCTACTCTTTCTATCCAAAACTCTCGAACGTGCTGTCTTTAACTAACTTTCTTTGTACCTCCACCAGAACAACCTCCTGGACCCCAACCAGTCTGGGTTCAAGGTGGGTCACATGACAGATGGCCCTCCTTGCAGTGACAGAATCGCTGCACTCTGCGAGAGCAAAGTCTCGCCTGTCCTTATACTCCTGGATCTGTCAGCTGCGTTTGACACAGTGAACCACCAGATCCTCCTCTCTACCCTTGAGGGGCTGGGTGTCACAGGCTCTGCATGCTCAATGTTGGCATCCTACCTGATGGGTCGCTCCTACCAGGTGACATGGAGGGGATGTGTGTCGGAGCATCGCAGACTGACTACAGGCATTCCACAAGGTTCGATTCTGGGTTCTCCCTGTACACGACATTCCTGGGTTCTGTTATTCACTCGCATGACTTCTCTTATGATTGTTATGCTGATGACACCCAGCTGATCTTGTCCTTCCCTCTGACACACAAGTAGAAACACGAATTGCTGCGTGCTTGACTGGCATCTCGGAGTGGATGGTGACACAGGTGCTCATCCAGGCTCTGGTCATCTCCCGGCTGGACTATGGCAACTCCCTCCTTGCTAGCGCCCCGGGGTCAGCCATCAGACCTTTGGAGCTTGTTCAGAAAGCTGCAGCTCGTCTGTTATTCAACCGCCCTAAGTTCTCCCACACAGCTCCCCTTCTCATATCCCTACACTGGCTCCCAGTAGCTGCTCGCATCCAGTTTAAGACTCTGGTGCTAGCCTACAGGGCAGTGAAAGGAACAGCTCCTTCCTATCTCCAGGCCATGGTCAAACCCTACATCCCCGCCCAACCATTTTGCTCAGCTGCCTCGGGACGCCTGGTCGCCCCGTTGCTCAGTGGCCCCTGCTGCCGATCGACCCGGTCACGGCTTTTTTCTGTCCTGGCCCCACAGTGATGGAATGAACTCCCCACTGATGTCAGGACAGCGGAGTCGCTGCCCATCTTTCAGTCTAGGTTGAAAACTCACCTCTTCAACAACTGCTACCCTGTTACTTGCTCATAGCACTTATTGTATTCACTCATTTAAAAAAAATCTCTTTCTTGTGCTTTTACTTTAGCACTGGTTTTACCTTTAGGTACTTGTTTAGAAAGAAGATGCACTTATGACCTCTGATGACTAGTAGTTCACCTGATTTCCTATGTTAAATGCACTTATTGTAAGTCGCTTTGGATTGGATTGGTTAAATGATGTAATGTATAATATCCAACACATGTGGTATGTCATCACCTTGTTGGTTCTTGTACATGTTGAAATGGCAATGCATTCCAAATAGTGTCCAGAAACGTCTTATCTAGTGATGTAAGATTATCCCCTTTTGCATCATTAAAATTCCAGTCTGTTTGGCAAATTAAAATCACCCATAATTAATTTATGTAAGTACTTTCTAGTTGACACCTCCGCAATTAGAACCAAAAGATTGTCGTTTAGTTTCTGTACCACTATCAGACCTATAAATTAAATCCACCATCAAAAACTCTTGGTTATTGCATTTGATTGCCACAAAAATATTCTCTGGAAAATCTGTCGCTAATGCAATTTCTTTAACTTCTAATGATTTTTGAAGCTAAAGCAGTAAACCTCAACCTATGTCATTGTCTGTATTCCTTGAAAATAAATTATATCATCCAAATTAAATTTTGCTGGGCTCATTTTATGCTTCCGATTTTTGGACTTCGGTGATTCCTATAATATGAATAAGTGGGAGTACTTTCAAACGAGCAGTAAATCCATGCATTTTGTTATGGAGTTGATCTGCATTTGTATATTGACACATAATGCTCTCTAAGGGTGGATATTTACAGACATGCTGCGGTTTAACGGAGACAAGCTTTTGATCAAGTCACTCAGTCTTGGGGATTCTCGTCACCCTCCTTGCCCTGGGTGGGTCACGGACTTTGTAGGTAAATTCCCCCGATGATTTTCACAGCTTTTCCTTCGCCTCTTCACACAGCTCTCTCACTCTCTCTCAGTCTTCGTAAGATCGTTTGCAATTCTTACGTTTTTAAATTTATCTGTTGGATGCAGTGCAGAGCTCTTCCTGCTGCCATCCTGAACAAGCTAGTCTTTAGCTCCATGTTTTGCAAAGTAACTAGAACAGGTCTCCCTGATCTGGCTGGGTCCTCTGTGCCTTCACTCCTGTTGTATTTTCAGAGCCGGGCCACTCACAAATTAATCTACGACCGTGCGGACCTAGCATGTTTTGAACATGTCTTTTACAGTTTCCAGATCCTTTTGTTGCGGCTCATCTCTGTTTTCCATGCTTTGCTCCTTTATCCCAAACAGTACAATATTCCGTTCTCCCGCTTTCCTTTCGTCAAGTTCAGTCAGGACACTGTTAAAGGCACATGTGTTTTCGTTTGGATCGGCATTTTTCACTACATCAGCCTAATTTGGCGTACCTTTTTCCTGTTTTTTTTTCCTTCTTCAGTTGCTCCTGTATGATTTCAACAACTCTCTTCTCATCACACTTTTTCTCCAGCTTCGATTCAAACTCCTGCATTCGTTGTTCAACTACTTGACCGGCATTTCTCTTCGATCATCTGCTTCGTCGCAATGCCCCCCCCCCCCACACACACATACACTTCACAGTATGGGCAAAACCACATTATGCCCGTATCTGGTTTCTGTAGGATCGCTTACTTCACTTCATCTTTTTTAGACACTTTCTTACATTTTTTTTTACAAGTCAGTGCCTTTGTTTCCAGAATGCCCGCGGAAGTTTGGCATAGTTGACATGCACTTGCTGCAACCACTTCTGAGCCACAGCTGTTCGGTGTGTTGACTTTCTCCGCCACGCTGGTCCCCGTGTTGCTTGATCCTGATCCATATGTAACACCCCCGCGTCCTTTAGTATCTGCGATGTGAGAGCGTAGTCCTGCGTGTTTGTTGATAAAGCAATAGGAGAAGATGTTCGGTCTCAAACCATCCGTTTTATTTAGCAGTAAATGGATAAAGCATACAGAGCTCTGGGTCTAGATCTTCCTATCCCTGACAAGCAACAGAGTGTGTCAGTTCACGAAGTCTGACTGACTATTCTTTCCCTGACCCAGTCTTAATACTATACAAAGTGTTGACTAAACATTAATGTGTGGTCTTCTTTTTGATTGGTCCGTTGATCTGACTCCATTTCCGCCTCGATGATATCCAGACTCCAAGTGATCTCCTTCTGCAGCTGCTGTCGTGAGATCGTGTCCCTGTTTCTGAAACCACAGAGCACAGCACATCCTGTATCTACTCCCCCCAAGGCCACAGCACCCTTGTTGTTCCCCTTACTATTCAGAGCCGCTTCCTTCTAATGGTTAGTGCCCCTCACTCTTTTACCTTCTATGGGGGTAGACGCAATCTTCCTATTGGGACATCTTATCCTGTTATTGTCACCCACTTCTCTTCCTATAGCTTATTCTGCATTTCTCTGTCTGCTGACATACTCAATACTTTTCCACTGCCACTATAGCCCCTCATGTCCTTGTAACAAGCCTTGTTCTTTATGCATATGATTTCCCAATTATTAATCTATCCTTATATCCCTTATTCCAATCAGTACATTGTAATCATCATTATTAAACATCACACCATTGCATTTATCTACAAGTCCCCCTTTTGATCTCATGTAAATGAGACCAACCAACCAATCGGATTCAAACATCACATTCAGCCTCTGTGTCACTGCCCAGTTCTTCACACCCTCCTTCCTCCATCAGAGCAACCGTCTCCACCTCGACTTGAGCCATCTGATAGGGTGATGGGGGACTCTTCTTTTCGATGGCAGTGACAATCAACCGTTAAAACAGAGATCTGATACAGGGGATACAACAGCATCCACACAACACAAGTGCAGTCATCATGCCTACCAGGGACAGAAACACAGACACTATCACACCTTTCCACCTCCCAAACCACTGTTCAAAAATTCCTCCCAGTGGATTGTCTATGCCTGAGTGTTCATGCATCTCCTCCGACAGTGTCCTAAGTCCTTTTAGGGCTCTAGTTACCGAGCCATCTGGAGCAGTGTTGTTGGGGATGAACGTGCAGCATTGATCGTCAAACATAGAGCAAACACCCCCTTTTTCAGCTAATAACATGTCGAGGGCCATTCTGTTTTGAACTGTCATCAACAAGGTGGCAGCTAATTGTTCAGATAAGCCTGCTACAGCGTCCCTAGTTTTATTGGCGAGCCTCAGGACGTTTTATGGATATAATTAATTCTATCCACATTCTTATTGGGAGTGACTGGAAATAGCGCACTAATGATTGGGATGTTCTCAAATCCTGCTGCCACTTGATCTACCAATTTATATTCATCTGGAACTCCCCTGGGAACGCCTATGGCATCTATGTATGTGGTAGAACCATGGCCAACCTCAAATGTGTCTCTCCTGTGGTGGGTATATGTGAAATTTGCCTGTTGGCGTGGCCCTAGCAAAAACAGGGGTAGCACCAACCTGACCATTGCACACGTTCCAGACCAGTCTGCTGGCAGGCTGATATGTAGAGTCCTGTCCCCGCAATACCAAAACAGGTCAGCCCTTCCCCACACCATAGAGCTAGGTGCCGACCAACTGTTGACATCAAGTATGTTTTTGCACCAGCTGTCAGGCATGTGTCCCATCTTCATACCGGAGCTGGAGCTCCTAGAAAAACACGTATAGTTATTAGCTGTCGGGGTGAACACCGGCGGCACCGTGGAGTTTTTAACGGGTGGAAAAATAAAGCTGAGAGTAGTACAGTTAGGGGGGTCAGCTTGCATAGTTAGGGCCATCATGCAATGAAATCCTATAGGATCTGTATCGGGAAACAGAGGTGCTGGGGCGGTGAAAAGAGTTGGTCTGGCTGAAGAACATGCAATACAATTACTCATGTTCATGGAGGCAGCAGTAGCTGCCATCCAATCTAACCACAGGTTTTTGTCCCCATATCCAGTAGCCAATTTGGCAATATCGCCTCTTGTTAGTTTATTGTAATCTATGGTGATTATATCCTTGCTCTGTCTAGGTTTAGTTTTGAGTGCGCTAGTCATGGCGTCTGTTTTCTTGGGGGACGGAGGTGTTAACAAATTCACCTTAATGAGACCCATGGTGTCCGTGCCATCTTGATGTACTCCCACAACCACATAGAATGCCTTTTTCTGACCTGTCACGAATGGATCATCCCACAGGTCGTGTATTGTCAACAACAGGGGATTAACCCAACCCAATTTATGTCGTAGTTGGCCATGCATGAAACTAATCTTGTTAACCGTATCTGGATGTTTGACCGCGGTTTTGGTAGGGGTTCATGGTGGACCAGTATACTGCCAAACCGGTCTCCATCCGGTACACAAACTGCCCATGCCAGAATTCCTAAATGGATCCCCCTGCCCTAGACAACTGGAGTGAGTTACTGGACTTCCGCACAGGTATAAATCATATCTTCTCCACATCGCCTGGCGTTTCCCACAATTAATAACATGGCATAAGTCAAATTGAAATGTCACGTTCGTTCCCAGTGTGTAGTCTACGTCTATACCTCCATATGTTTTAATGCAGTAATCTGGCTGGCTCTGGCCTTCCCTCTTTGTTCTGTTGTGGTGTTGGCTTTGATCTGTGTGTCTGTCTCTGATGGATGATTCCCATATCAATATTGGAGTAACTATTGCTATAGAAATGATCCCGCACACTCCCAACCACCACCATTTGGCTTGGTGGGGTTTTCCCGTTCCCTCAAACATCTTAATCAACATATATCAAAAATTCTTAGCAAGCAAAACCTTCTTGTGTTCTGGTTATCAGTTCCTTGTATCCTAGAGAAACTTTTCTGGGAGAGCTTTTGACCTTCTATAGTAACATCAGAACATTCTTTCCGCACCTGGCAAAATTCTTCATTCCAATCTTGAGTATATTGTGGCTTGCCTGAGTATATGCAAAGCCGGTTACTATAAATCTTATCCAAAAGTGATAGCTATAATAACTGTCGCCACAGATAGTGGCTTGTGTCTTTACACTTATTCAGAGTCAACTGTGGTGTTTCTTATCTGTTCCAGTGTCCTAGCGGGTGAATCCGCTGCTGCACACTGGCTCCAGTGGTACCAGCTGTCTCCTTTGCCCTGTAGTCGGACCACGTGTGATGTCCTCTCAACCACCTTGTAGGGCCCTGTCCACCTTGGCTCCGACCACTTCCTCTTGATCACCTTCAGCAGAACCCAGTCCGTAGTGGGTGGTGTCTGACCCTCTAGGTTCCCCTCTGCTGCTGCAACCTGTTTTGAGAAAGTTGACACCAAAGCTGTTAGTTGGTCATAGTAAGGTTTGTACTTCAGCGGATCTCTTTCCTTTTCCATTGTTGGGATTCCAGCTCCCGGTCCCGGTAACTGCTGCCCTGTTGTCAACTCATATGGAGTGTAACCTGTGATGGATTATACTGAGCTCCTAATTGACATTAGAGCTAGGGGTAGGGCATCCACCCAACTCATTTTTGTTTGAGCACACACTTTTCCTATTTTTCCTTTAATGGACTGATTCATTCTCTCCACCTTTCCCTGTGATTGGAGGTGATACACTGTTCCAAACGCATGTTCCAGTCCTAGGGCCGCTTCTACTGCCTGCAGGTCTTTGTTCTTAAAATGTGTGCCATTATCTGACCTGATTCTTTTTGGAAACCCATGCGTTGGTATGTATTGGTTGATTAGGAATTTGATTACCGTTTTGGCATCTTCCTTTTTAGCAGATACTGCTTCTGGCCAGCCAGTGTATGCATCCACGGCGACCAAGAGGTACCTATACCCATTTACTCTTTCCAAAATGTCAGTGTAATCAATTATGATTTCTTGACCTGGCATTTTTGGCAAAGGAAATTTTCCCTTGTGTGGCTTTACTGTAGCCCTGATATTGTATTCCGTACATATTTTACATTCCCTGATATAGTTCACAATCATTGCGGGCAAAAATTGATGCCACCAATGGGTCAGATGTCTCTGCATCTGTGCCTTTCCACAATGTGTTAGCCCGTGCGCCTCCTGTAACACGGAAGCCATCAACCCTGGGGGTAACACAGGTCGGCCATCCGGCGACCTCCACACTCCTTCGGATTCCGTTGCCCCTCTCTCTTTCCAAACTGTGAACTCTTGAGGAGAGGCTTTCTGTTGTTCCTTTATTAACATATTTACATCGCAGGCAGGTAGTAAATCATACACCATTTTTCCCACCTGCATCATCATGTATTGGGCTGTGTAACCTGCTGCCCTTTTAGCTGCAGAGTCTGCCTCCTGATTTCCTTTTGCTATCATTGTTTAAGTTTTGTCGTGACCTCTGCACTTTATTACTGCTACCTCTGTTGGTTTCATTAGGGCTTCTACCAGTCTCTTAATGTCTTTCTCATGTTTGATTGGGGTTTTTGCTGCTGTCAAAAATCCTGCTCTGATCCACTGACTGAGCTCCACCTGTATTGCTCCTACCACGTATGCCGAGTCTGTGTGGATGTTTAATTTTTTCCCTTCTGCCCATTCTAATGCCGCTATCATTCCCTGTAATTCAGCTAGCTGCGCTGATTCTTTTCCTATTACTCCCCCTGTCACTACTTCCTCAAACCCTTCATCTGTTTGTCTTACCACTGCATATGCTGCCTTCAGTCCCTCAGTGGGATGTCTGTAGCAACAGCCATCTGTGAACAGCACTTCCTCTGGGTCAGCTAAGGGTTTTGCCCGTAAATCTGCTCTGATCTTAACATCCTTCTGTACTCTTTCTTCACACACATGTGGCTCACCTTCCCCCATGTTATCTGCCATGTTGAGTCCCTCGTGTGTGAACGTTATGTGTGGTGCATTGAGGATTTTTTCCAACCTTGTCTGTCTTAATGATGTCATGGTGAATGCTGCTGAGTTCACATAGGCCACTATGCTGTGTGTTGTCAGGACTGTTAGAACATGTCCCATGACTATGTGTGCTACTTTTTGCAGAATTTTTGCTACCCCTGCTGCATGTCTTGTGCATGGTGGGTGTCTATTTTCTGTTGGATCGAGTGTCACACTTGCATACATCATCACCTGCCTACCTCCCCCTTTTTTCTGAAAGAGAATACCATTTACTGTATGTGATTTTTCTGAAACATCCAGATAAAATGGCTCTTTGTAGTCAGGCACTGCTAAATCAGCAGCGTTTATGAGAGCCTGTTTGAGGGAAATGAAGTTGTTCTCTGCTTCAGTGGTCCATTGTAAGCATGCGGGCAAATTTCTCATCCCCTACTCATTGACCATGGCCCTTAAGGGGTGGGTGAGTTCCCCATATGATGCTATGAACTGTCTGCTGTAGCCCGTCAACCCCAGGAATGAGAGCATGTCTTTCACTGTCATGCTTGCGGCGTCAGAATGATCATCCTTCTCTCTGCCATGAAATCTCTCTATTTGTCTATGTTCTAACAGCACTTTGTCAGCCGTCTTGTGCATGAACCTGTAAGCTTTTTTGGATGGGGAGTACTGTAATTCAGGGAGTTGGGTCCAAACCCAGTCTGTCAGTGCCATCAGACGCTTGCCATCGGCTCAAGATCTCTAGCCTGGTATTTAACATGTACTGCTAAGGTGATATGGGGCACCGCCTCTTCAGACATCTCATACCACTCAAATTGTACTGGTGTCAATTCAACAGCAGCTGCCACACCTTCATTCTCCACTAGAATACAACTAGACAATACTTCCCACTGTGTCCCTTCAATGTCATTGTAAAAAGTTTGCTGATAAATTTCACCCCGTCCCTATCATAGTACAGAGTAACACGGAGGGGGTTGGTTGGAGGGGAGTAGGGATGTAGCATTTGGACCCACGGCCGCCACTGATGATACAGAGTCTGTACGCCTTTGCGTTGCTTGCTTTCTGGTTCTAGGAGTCCCCTGGTATATATCTGCCCAAAGTCCTTCAGCCGTGGGTGAAACATCAGCTGACAACGACAATTGAGAGCTGGACTGGATCATTGCATGGTCTGGGGATATTGTCCCTGCGGTGGAGCTGCTGCTGCATGAGGGGCTTGATGAAGTGGAACCATAACTGGAGGCTGCCTTTGGACCAGGGGCTGCACATAACTACCCCTGTTGCTGACTGGACCTTGACCTCCCCTGGGTCCCCACAGCACGGGACACTCCCTTCTCCAGTGTCCAGGCTGGCCACATCCAAAGCATGTAGGTGGCATACCTCTGGGTCCTCCGCGACCCCTCCCTCTACCTCTCATGCCTCCTGTTACTCCTACAGGCCTGCCCCCATAAGGGGGACTAGGCACCCATTCAGGCACTGGGTACAAATCTGGGGTGTAGTTTTGTGGTGGCAGCTGTTGAACCATCTGATTGGCTACCTTTTGGTTTGTCTTTTTAGCATCATTTACCTTTTTCCTTGCCTCATCCAGTTGGCGCTTTAGGAGCTGCACCTGGGCTGACTGTGCTCTGTCTAGCCTCATCCTGTATAGCCTTGTGTCTTTTCATATGATGAATCAGATGTTTTTCCCATTGCTCAGTAGAGCAGCCTGGGATGTCTGGATTGCCCTCCATGGCATCTTGTACTGCTTTGGGCATTCCAGCCATAACAGCTTTTCTAAACAGTGTGGTCTGTAACTGTCCTGAACCTGGATGGCTTCCTGCAGTGTCTGTCCATATGCCTTTGTATCTGCCTAAAAATGCTGACATGTCTTCTCTGTCTTTCATGGAAAAGGTCAGTGAATGCATTGCTCCGGGAGGAATGGGGAATTTATCCCTCATTGCCCTCCCCACAGCTGTGGCTTCACTGGTAAATGGTTCTGAATCTGGTAGAGAACTAGTGCCTGCCGCAGCCTCAATCTGATGTATTTCCCACATAGCTAGTTGTTTTCCCAATAATACTCTCTAGTCTCCCATAGCTAATTTGTGTCCCAAGGTGTGTTGGCAAAATTTCTCCATCCAGGGCCCTCCTCCCTCAGTGGGAGGGGGCATCTTATCCAGGATGCAATTCATGTCTGTGAATGAAAATGGTTGATACACATCCCCCGTTTGGGGTCCTTTATATATCAGTGGCAACTGACGATATCTAGCGGGTGGTTGTATCTTTTCTCTGTCCCTAAGCTGGTTTCTATGCCTGTGGTCAGCACGGGGCGCTATACCAGTCCGGGTGTGCATGGTTAGTGCCCCTGTAGTGTGACTGGGTATGTGTCTTTGTCTCCCTCATCACTCCTCATACTCCCTGCATCTGTACATGTCTCCGATCCCTCCTCGTTACCTTCTGCCCTATTCACTTCCTCTCTTATTTCTCTGAGCTGTCTCTCCTGGAACCCATCCATTGCTTCAACCCTCCTGACTCTGTATCCTCAATTGTCCTGCTTCTCCCCCGTATGGGGTGGAGTGTGCTTCTGGCCCTGTCGTGGGTGAGCTTCCTGCCTGGTCTATCTCTTCCTGTCCGCTTGTCTGTTCATATATTGTCCTACTCACTTCTCTGGCTTCCTGCACCCTGCGCGCTGCCTCCCTCGCCAGGTCCTCCACCTCTAATATTCTCCTTGTTACTACTTCCTCTAACCTCTCCCTAGCCTCTCTATACTCCTCTGCTGCTATTGCTGTCATTTTCATTACTCCTTCTTCCACATACATGAGTGGCATTTGCGGTGTGGGATAAGGAGGGGGTTGTATTCCGGGTATTTTGGGCTATATTGGCGCCGATGATTCTGTTTTTTAATTTCCTTTATCTTTTTCTTTGGTTATTTCTGAGTGTTTTTAATTCATTTCTACTGCCATGCAAGCTAAGGTCATGTTATGTAAGTGGGCTCTTCTCTGTTCATTTTCCTCTCCGTCTTTCTTCCATTTTCTTTTGACTAACATGGAAACTTTTTCCGCCTTCCAGTGTTCATCTGCTTTCTTTTTAGCTTGTTTTTCTGCCTTCCCTAGGTATAATATCAATCTCTTCCTTTCCTCCTCTTTGGGGACCTTACCCTGTGTAAGTCTTTCCATATACTGTCATACACCCCAATCTTGGTGTCTCGCTTGTTCTTAGGGAGCCCTGCAAAAATTTGACTCCTGGTTCTTTCCCATTGTTGCTTAACGGTCAACATAACATTGGGAGGGCAACCTCCATATTCTTCACACTCCCTGTCAAATTCCCCTTCCATTATGTTTTATCTGTCCCCACTCAGTAGCCAGCTGGTTTGTATGACACTTGCGTTCCCAGCAACCAACCCAATCAGAGAAGAGTTCAGTAGCCAGTCAGTTTGTATGGCACATACGTCCCGAGCAACTGACCCAATCAGTGAGTTTTATCAGGCTGTTTGCGTTGACACCAGTTAGGTTTCCACTGCTGATTCTTTCTCACTGAGGCACTACCTCCTTCCTCTCTGAGACACTACAGAGTTTCTACCACCCTAACCCCATGGGTCTCTAAATCCGCACGTCTTCTTTTCAGTACTGTTGTTGCTTTCAAGGGCCTCTAACCCCGGGACTTTAAACCCGTGCACAATTTATTTCAATGCTTTATTCATCTACTTTAACTAGGACACTTGTCGTATAATGACAACACACAATTTGGTATAGCCAATAACAGAACTTCGATAAAACAGACGTCTGTTTACCTTAGTTTTTTTTTTCCAGCGGCCGCTTGTTGTTGCCATCACACTGCAGTTATCCGTTGTCTTTTACTTCTGTGGTCAGCCGTCACTTCTCCGTCTTTATCACGTCAGGGTCACCAAATTGTTGGACTGCAGCTCATTCTACCAACTCATTTTCGTCTATGTGAGAGCGTAGTCCTGCATGTTTGTTGATAAAGCAATAGGACAAGATGTTCGGTCCCAAGCCATCCGTTTTATTAAGCAGTAAATGGATAAAGCATACAGAGCTCTGGGTCTAGATCTTCCTATCCCTGACAAGCAACAGAGTGTGTCAGTTCACGAAGTCTGACTGACTATTCTTTCCCTGACCCAGTCTTTATACTATACAAAGTGTTGACTAAACATGAATGTGTGGTCTTCTTCGTGATTGGTCCGTTGATCTGACTCCATTTCCGCCTCGATGATATCCGGACTCCAAGTGATCTCCTTCTGCAGCTGCTGTCGTGAGATCCTGTTCCTGTTTCTGAAACCACAGAGCACAGCACATCCTGTATCTACTCCCCCCAAGGCCACAGCACCCTTGTTGTTCCCCTTACTATTCAGAGCCGCTTCCTTCTAACGGTTAGTGCCCCTCACTCTTTTACCCTCTATGGGGGTAGACGCAATCTTCCTATTGGGACATCTTATCCTGTTACTGTCACCCACTTCTCTTCCTATAGCTTACTCTGCATTTCTCTGTCTACTGACATACTCAATACTTTTCCACTGCCACTATAGCCCCTCATGTCCTTGTAACAAGCCTTGTTCTTTATGCATATGATTTCCCAATGATTAATCTACTAGAAGAACCCCGCTACAATGTAGCGGTTTGGTTATCCACCCGTCTAAATCTCCCTCCTCTTCATCCTGCCAACTAACCACCTTCCCCCTGCCCCTAAACCCCCCCACTCCAACTCCCTCCCCCCAAATGCTCGGAATCTTCTGAAATGCCGAGAAAAGTGGTTTTTAGCCATTTTTAGAAAATGCATATTTTGCATAATTATGCATAATTATTATAATTATATTTTAATGTTCTGCTATTTTTCTGGTCCTCTCTGGAACAATACCTACCACCTCCAAAAAAATTTAGGATCATAAGTGCATTTTTGCAAAAATGTGCATATTTTGCATAATGCCAAAACATTTCTAAGTCCCAGAAATTTTTTTTTATATACAGTGCATCCGTAAAGTATTCACACCCCTTCACTTTCCCTACATTTTGTTATGTTACAGCCTTATTCCAAATGGATTAAATTCCTTTTTTTTCTCATCAGTCTACACACAATACCCCATAATGAAAAAGTGAAAAAGGTTTTGTAGAAATTTTTGCAAATTTATTAAAAATAAAAAACTGAAATATTGCATGTACATAAGTATTCACACCCTTTACTCAGTACTTGGTTGAGGCACCCTTGGCAGCGATTACAGCCTCAAGTGTTCTTGGGTATGAAGCTACAAGCTTGGCACACCTATATTTGGGGTATTTCTCCCATTCTTCTCTGCAGATCCTCTCGAGCTCTGTAAGGTTAGATGCGGAGCGTCGCTGCACAGCTATTTTCAGGTCTTTCCAGAGATGTTCAATGGGGTTCAAGTCTGGGCTCTGGCTGGGCCACTCAAGGACATTCACAGACTTGTCCTGAAGCCACTCTTTCGTTGTCTTGGCTGTGTGCTTAGGGTCCTTGTCGTGTTGAAAGGTAAACCTTCGCCCCGGTCTGAGGTCCTGAGCGCTGTGGAGCAGGTTTTCATCAAGGATCTCTCTGTACTTTGTGCTATTCATCTTTCCCTCGATCCTGACTAGTCTCCCAGTTCCTGCCGCTGAAAAACATCCCCACAGCATGATGCTGCCACCACCATGCTTCACTGTAGGGATGGTATTAGCAAGGTGATGAGAGGTGCCTGGTTTCCTCCAGATGTGACGTTTGGCATTCAGGCCAAAGAGTTCAATCTTGGTTTCATCAGACCAGAGAATCTTGTTTCTCATGGTCTGAGAGTCCTTTAGGTGCTTTCTGGCAAACTCCAAGCGGGCTGTCGTGTGCCTTTTACTGAGCAGAGGCTTCCTTCTGGCCACTCTACCATAAAGGCCTGATTGGTGGAGTGCTGCAGAGATGGTTGTCCTTCTGGAAGGTTCTCCCATCTCCACAGAGGAACGCTGGAGCTCTGTCAGAGTGACCATCGAGTTCTTGGTCACCTGCCTGACCAAGGCCCTTCTCCCCTGATTGCTCAGTTTGGCTGGGCGGCCAGCTCTGGGAAGAGTCCTGGTGGATCCAAACTTCTTCCATATATGAATGATGGAGACAACTGTGTCCTTCGGGACCTTCAAAGCTGTAGAAATTTTTTTGTACCCTTCCTCAGATCTGTGCCTCTATACAATCCTGTCTCGGAGGTCCACAGACAATCCTTTTGACTTCATGGCTTGGTTTCTGCTCTGACATGCACGGTCAAGAGTGGGACCTTATATAGACAGGTGTGTGCCTTTCCAAATCATGTCCAATCGATTGAATTTACTACAGGTGGACTCCAATCAAGATGTAGAAACATCTCAAGGATGATCAGTGGAAACAGGATGAACCTGAGCTCAATTTTGAGTGTCGTGAATACTTATGTACATGCAATATTTCAGTTTTTTATTTTTAATAAATTTGCAAACATTTCTACAAAACCTTTTTCACTTTGTCATTATGGTGTATTGTGTGTAGATTGATGAGAAAAAAAAGGAATTTAATCCATTTTGGAATAAGGCTGTAACATAACAAAATGTGGGGAAAGTGAAGGGGTGTGAATACTTTCCGGATGCACTGTAGGTGAAAAAATCAAAGATGCTCAGAATCATCTGAAATGCCGAGTAAAGTGGTTTTTAGCCATTTTTAGAAAAATGCATATTTTGCATATTTATGCATAATTATGCATAATTTTGATTTTCTGGGATTTTTCCCTTACTCTCTGAGACAATACCTACCACCTCCAAAAAGAATTAGGACCATAAATGCTTTAGTTTTCGGTCCCGCTATCTACACTAACACACACACACACACACACCAACACCACACACACACACATTACGAAAATATATAAGTAGAGCCTTGTATCCCTTATTCCAATCAATACGTTGTAATCATCATTATTAAACATCACACCATTGCATTTATCTACACTAGCTAGCTGGTAAGCTATAACCTAAACCATTGAGAATCAACAACAGCGAAGACAAAGTCCAACGGAAAGTTAATCCGATGTGCAACCGGAAGAGAGTTTA
Source organism: Lampris incognitus (assembly GCF_029633865.1). Lineage (NCBI taxonomy): Eukaryota > Metazoa > Chordata > Actinopteri > Lampriformes > Lampridae > Lampris > Lampris incognitus. Next base: position 39,727,128 of record NC_079215.1, on the reverse strand, counting down.
AATTGGTTTTAGACGGGTGAATAATACAATAAATGTCAATCTCAAATGGTAACACGGCTCTTTCGACTTGCTGCCTACGCCGCCATTCCAATATATAGAACCCGTCAATGTCACTGAGCTAATCATACAAACAATAGGCTGTAATGGTACATCCTGTTTATGTATTTTAGGTAAACCTTACAGACTAGGTGTAGCTTCCCCTGGGTATAATTGGTACATCTGTCACCATTTTACAATGTTGTGATTGCAACCATTCCCTAATCCTCTGTGAATAGTACACGTTGCCATTTTAACTCTAGGTATTGGTCATTTGCATATGAAACCGATTGGTTTCGGTCGTTATGCCACTGTATTGTTTATAAGGGTGGGGATACCTGCAGTCAGTTGGGACTGAAGAGGTCACTTAGATGAGTGATGAAACGTTTCTCTCAATAAACGTTGTGTCCAGATGAACTGATTCGACTTTCTGTGATTTTCTTACCGGGATTATTGACCATACATAAAGACAGGTTTAAAATTAAACAAGTTACAGACGTCACTACAAAATCGATTGTATATTTCAATAAGTCTGTGAATGTTCTCATTCATCCAGGTCATCGTTATCCAAAGGAGTTGAATCAAGTGGATCTTTCAATAAACACTATTCACTAGCAGATCTTGACCGCCCCAAAATGGCGACCATTGCGACAATGAGGTATGACTGGATCCCCCGGTTACGTATGATGAAAATGCGTTAGTACAGGCCCACCCGGAACCAACAGACATTGCATTGCAGTGCCTGTAGTTCGAAAAAAATTGCCATAACATGAAAGTCTGTCAGAGCGATCTGGGTGATTGTCAACCAGACTGAACTTGTTCGAAAGGGACAGTACTACACGGAACACGATTTGGGGCTGATCTAACTCTGATATTCAGAGGTAGGACTAATTGGTCAGAACAGTCACATCTAGCGTAACACTGTGGTAGAATGTGAGAGAAAAATTCCCTCTCCCTTCTCCCTATGGTGGTGTGTGCCCCAACTCCCCTAAGGAGCAAACCGCCCATGCATCTGCCCTGTTGAGGTTTCTTAATTTGGGTCACTTAATCCCCCACAGGCGCTATTTTGCAGTTCACCCTTTAATCCTTACGCTTTGCTGAGGAAAACATTGGTAAAACATTTTGATTGAGTATGAATCAAGCTATTTGTGATGTAGGACTACAACAAGCTCAGCACTATAAATTATTTTGGATGTTAGTCCCCTATTAAGTATTAGAAATTATTATTTGACCAGTGAAGACTCTCAATTTACCTACCATACACTGACATATAAAAGTACAATCCATAATGGCTTGCACCATGATGGCTATGTGGAGTACTGCAACAACATGAGCGTTCTACTGACAAGAACCATGACATACACTCACCGGCCACTTTATTAGGCACACCTGTCCAACTGCTCGTTAACGCAAATTTCTAATCAGCCAATCACATGGCAGCAACTCAATGCATTTAGGCATGTAGACATGGTCAAGACGATCTGCTGCAGTTCAAACCGAACATCAGAATGGGGAAGAAAGGTGATTTAAGTTACTTTGAACGTGGCATGGTTGTTGGTGCCAGACGGGCTGGTCTGAGTATTTCAGAAACTGCTGATCTACTGGGATTTTCACGCACAACCATCTCTAGGGTTTACAGAGAATGGTCCGAAAAAGAGAAAATATCCAGTGAGCGGCAGTTCTGTGGGCGAAAATGCCTTGTTGATGCCAGAGGTCAGAGGAGAATGGCCAGACTGGTTTGAGCTGATAGAAAGGCAACAGTAACTCAAATAACCACTCATTACAACCGAGGTATGCAGAAGAGCATCTCTGAGCGCACAACACGTCGAACCTTGAGGCAGATGGGCTACAGCAGCAGAAGGCCACACCGGGTGCCACTCCTGTCAGCTAAGAACAGGACACTGAGGCTACAATTCGCACAGGCTCACCAAATTTGGACAATAGAAGATTGGAAAAACGTTGCCTGGTCTGATGAGTCTCGATTTCTGCTGCGACATTCGGATGGTAGGGTCAGAATTTGGCGTCAACAACATGAAAGCATGGATCCATCCTGCCTTGTATCAACGGTTCAGGCTGCTGGTGGTGGTGTAATGGTGTGGGGGATATTTTCTTGGCACACTTTGGGCCCCTTAGTATCAATTGAGAATCGTGTCAACGCCACAGCCTACCTGAGTATTGTTGCTGACCATGTCCATCCCTTTATGACCACAGTGTTCCCATCTTCTGATGGCTACTTCCAGCAGGATAACGCGCCATGTCATAAAGCTCAAATCATCTCAGACTGGTTTCTTGAACATGACAATGAGTTCACTGTGCTCAAATGGCCTCCAAAGTCACCAGATCTCAATCCAATAGAGCACCTTTGGGATGTGGTGGACCGGGAGATTCGCATCATGGATGTGCAGCCGACAAATCTGCAGCAACTGCGTGATGCTATCATATCAATATGGACCAAACTCTCTGAGGAATGTTTCCAGTACCTTGTTGAATCTATGCCACGAAGGATTAAGGCAGTTCTGAAGGCAAAAGGGGGTCCAACCCGGTACCAGCAAGGTGTACCTAATAAACTGGCCAGTGAGTGTATGTTTCTTTCTTCAAGAACCATGACATATGTTTCATGGCCAAAAGTATGAAGACACCCCTTCTATTGAGTTGATTTGGGTATTTTAGCCACATCCAATGCTAATTGGTGCATAAAATCAAGCACACAGCCATGCTGTGCTATAGACAAACATTGACAGTAGAATGGGTTGTACTGAAGCGCTCGTTGACTTTCAATGTGGCACTGTCATAAGATGCCATCTTTCCAATAAGTCAATTGGTCAAATTTCTGCCCTGCTAGATCTGCCCCGGTTAACTGTAAGTCTGTTTTTGTAAAGTGGAATGTCTCTGAGCAGCAACAGCTCAGCCGTGAGGCGGTAGAACACACAAGAGCACAGAATGGACCGCCGAGTGGTAAACATTGTCCTTTGTTGCAACAATTATTACTGAGTTCCAAACTGCCTCTGGAATAAACATCAGTGCAAAAACTTTTCGTGAGGAGTTTCATGAAATAGGTTTCCATGGCCCAGCAGTCGCACATATGCCTAAGATCACCATGCGCAATGCCAAGTGTGGGCTGGAGTGATGTAAAGCACAACACATTTGGACTCTGGAGCAGTGGAAACACTTTCTCAGGAGTTGTGAATCACATTTCACTATCTGGCAGTCTAACGGACCAATCTGGGTTTGGCGGATGCCAGGAGAATGCTACCTGCCCGAATGCATAGTGCTAAATGTAAACTTTGGTGGAGGAAGAACTGGTCTGGGGTTGCTTTTCATTGATTAAACTAGATCCCTTAGTTCCAGTGAAGGACAATCTTAATGCTACAGAATACAATGACATTCTAGAGAATTGTATGCTTCCAATTACACCCCAACCCTTAAGTCTCTTCTTGTCCAGGGCAACATGGGTCCAAAGCATTTCACCCTGACAAGGTGTCAGCATTGACATGTTTTGCTCCAGACCTGTGGACAACAGAGTAGTCAAACTTGTAAAGACAAGAACCATCTACCCACACGAGCATTTGTCTCTCTCTTGCTGGACATCTATTTAAGGGGCACATGGTTGGTGACAAGCACCACGATCAATGACCGAGGAGGTAGTATTAGTCAGCACTGGTGCCCCCCAGGGATGTGTGCTCTCCCCTCTACTCTTCTCTCGCTACACAAATGACTGCACCTCAGGAGACCCATCTGTTAAAATCCTTTTCTCAAATTTATTTCTAATTTTCCCTTTTTTCTTCCAATTTAGTGGCCAATCGATCCCTATTTTTAGTTGAAACTCCCACCCTCGTACTGCATGCATTCACCAACTGCATCTCTCCGGCCGGCAGTCTCAAAGGAGACGCCTCGACACTTTCGTGACAAGGAGACTCCAGGCCGAACCACTGATTTTTCGGAACACACAGAGATGCATTCATGTGACGAACACAAGCCAACTCTGCCCCCCTCCCGAAGACAGCGTTGCCAATTATTGCTGCTTCAATGAGTCCGGCCATAGTCGGATCTGACAAGACCGGGGCGCGAACCCCGGTCCCCATTGGGCAACTGCATCGACACAAAGCTGATGCTTATACCGCTACACCACCATGGACCCATCAGTTAAAATCCTGAAGTTTGCGGATGACACAACCATCATTGGCCTTATCCGGGATAGTGAAGAGTCTACATATAGACGGGAGGTTGAACAGCTGGCCCTCTGGTGTGGCCATAACAACCTGGAGCTGAACATGCTCGAAACTCTGGAGATGACAGGGGACATCAGGAGGAGCCCCCCAACACTGCCCCCCTCTCACCAAACTCCACAGCACGGTGTTTGCAGTGAAAACCTACAGATTTCTGGGTTCCACAATCTCTCGGGACCTAAGGTGGGCAACCAACATAGACACAATCGTTAAAAAGGGCTAGTAGAGGATATACTTTCTCTGCCAGCTCAGGAAGTTCAACTTGCCTCAGGAACTGCTGACTCAGTTCTACACTGCAATAATCCAGTCTCTTCTCTGCAGAGCCATCACTGTGTGGTTTGGATCAGCTACCAAATGGGACAGGCACAGGAACAGGTTATGGTACATTACATAATTAAGTTATGAAGCATTGTCCATGTTCTTACATCAAACTGCTTAAAGCAGAGGCACATTTTCCCGTGTCATAATAGTGAAACTATTTAAGTGAAAATGTGTGATAGACTATTTCTACAATCTTGCTTAGTCCCCCTCATCTTGTTATTCCTCTTCCACCAGCCTCTCCAAAACATCAGCTCCTCCCTTCCTGATGCGCTCTCGACCGCAGGCCATCCGCATCACAGACCGCACCCTAACCATCTCCTTCCAGGCTGAGGCACTGCTGAGCCAACTGATGGTGGTCGGGGGCAACAAGACGGGTGTGTTTGTGCACCAAGTGATGGAAGGCACTACCGCCCACACTGTCGGCATCAGCCCAGGAGCACAGATAGTAGAGGTGGGGGTTGTTTGTGCATTGATGCGTGTGGTTAGGTGGGAGTCCCTGTGACTAGGCGAGTTCCTTTTTGTGAGAATGTATTCCTGATAGGCATGAGCAAAGAATTTTACTCAAGGGTGTTTTCCATATGTAGCGAATTCAGGGGCAGTCCGGAAGACCGTCGCCACAGTCGGGACGCGAACCTGTGTCTCCCGCTCCGCAAGCGACAATGTTAACCAGTCGACTAAAGGGTCCGACCCGTTAGTCAGGGATCAACGTGTCTACTTATCCATGCACGTTACACTACTCCCCTCCTTCGGGAAGCGCGTCCCCACGCTTCAGCATATCAGCTCCCTCACACCTCTGGGCGCATGTGCTTCCGATGACCTCACGCTCTCACATCCCACTTCTGACACCAATGTAGTGAATTCAGGGGGGCATTGCGAGAACCGCCACAGCCGGGACGCGAGCCCGTATCTCCTGCACCGCGGGCGACAACGTTAACCAGTCGACTAAAGGGTCCGACCCCTTAGTCAAGCACCAACGTGTCTACTTATCCATGCACGTAACACATATTCCATTTTCTTCATCCAACATTTTATGGCAGGTGAAGTATGAGCAGAAGCAGCGGGCTCTGAGGATGGTGCTGCAAGACTCCACCTTAGAGGAGGCTCTGTGGGCACTGGACCAGGTTAGAGGCTTCTGCCACCTCTCTCTACGACCCAGCCAAGATGGTACGTCCCACTGTGCATTGTGTATGCATTAGGGCTGCAGGCGATGGTTATTTTCATAACTCATAATCTATCAGTTACTTCTGCAATTAATTGATTAATCATTTAAATTGTAACCGGAATGCAATATCTTGTAAGAAGAATATACACACCCCTGATATTTGCTCAGGAGGTATAGGTCTCTTTTTGACTGCTATAGGCCTCCATTAATTTTTTTCGACACTTTTTCATATTAAGCTGAATGCCTCATATCTATCAGTTCACCTGCAGGAATGCCACCTTCATCAGTATGAGCTCAAATTACCTCAGGGTAATTCTGGAAGTATAGTACGTGACGTCCATCCATCCATCCATTATCCAAACCACTTATCCTGCTCTCAATGCAGCTGCATGTTATTCAAATCCAAATACAATAACAGGAGATATAAACCCAAACATAATAAAAGGGATATAGAGGACATTATCTCCTTTTGCTAAAATAGTCCTTTGCGTCAGGTGATACATATGAATACAGGCTCTTGATGTAACTTCATCTCATTCCTAATGGCAGTGCATGTGCACCACCAGAGATTTTGAGCTTCATGAAAAGATAAATAAATAATAAAAAAAAGTTATTAATGTTCTAATTGTTATGTATGGATGATGCTATTCTACCAGTGACCACTATGTGGCACCTGTATTCTATATTGCTGTTGTCTGGGTTGTAACCAACAGAAGAAGAGTTCCTAGTAAAGCATGGAAATGAACAGCCGTGTGTGCATTGTGGTCCCTGCATCGGGTGTGAAATTGTTTACACCATAATGTTATTAGCCAGCTACATATTATAAATTGGCGACGAGATGTGGAGTAGAAACTTTTAGGCACCAAAGTAGCCATGAAAAGGGAAGTTTTCTACTTGTTTGGTCAAAGTCATCCACGCAGTTGTAGCTAATGCTAGTGTAACCTGCACGACAGGGGAATGGGCCTATGCTTGCGCAGGGACAGTTTACAGTCTAATGTCTAAGTTCAGTGGAGTTTGGTGTAGGTTTTTTTCTAGACCAGATTCTAGTACTCACCCCAAAGACAACACACACACTCGGGGGCATAGTTTACAATAAAAAAACAATTAATTCCAACAGTTCAAAGTAAAGTTATTTCAATAGCAATACTAAATTAGATGTGTTATATATATATATATATATATATATATATATATATATATATATTACTCTATTATACTTTTTAAAAGTTCTTCCTAATATTCTATTTATTGTCTATATTTATCTATATTCTATTTTATACCCTTCTAATACATTACTTATGCAGCCATATTCTACACTAACAATTTAAAGAAAATAATCCAAAATAAAGTATGAGTGCACTCAAAGAAAATAATAAAGAAAAGAAAAGGGGGAATGATTCAGTCTTCCAATCTGTGCAAGGTGCAATGTCCAGATCCTACCACAATCACAGGGGCAAGTTAATGTAGAGGCGATGATGATGAATCCAAATCCAGGGCGATGATGGGGGCAATCCAAAGGGGGTATCCAAGGGTTCCAAAAGGGTGTAGCAAGGGGGGTTGTTCGGGGTACTAAAAAAACAGTCTGCACAAAATTGTACAGATTCCTTATTAATTGCAATCTCTATCAAACAATTACAAACAAAATAAAAATACCCAAATCTAGAGTCAATTCTCAGAATTAAATCATTTCCTACATATAACTAATATGCGGCTGAATGACAACAGCCTATTGCTGTAAGAACAGTTAAAAACAATGTCATCGCAGCCAGGCTGCGGCACTATCAACGTGAATTCACGTCTAGCTGGCTGCTATGGGTTCCATGGATGCCATGTAGCCCGAGTTGGCTCGGTGGCTAGCGGCAACTGGAGCTTACAGTTTTTTTTAACAACAAGCATATTATTATATTAAAATGTCTAACATTCCTACATCAAATAAACCCTATGGACAGGGTGTCCTGACTGGTTTTAAAGCTCTGAATCATATGGGAACTGCTAAGGATCATAGATATACGTTTTAGCTGGGTTAGCTTAGCTTAGCAACCAATGGAAAATTGTCAGTCTTTAGATTTCAAGATTTTAAACTCTTATCTCACCAGGATTCCAGCAGCGTACAAAACACAAGAGAAAAGAGTCTTCCTTCTTCCTTCAACAGGAAATCATCTGTCTTTGGATAAAATCAAGATATCCTACGTAAATGGCTATGATTACATGGAACACAGAAAGCTGTTTACTTTTTAGCTTTGGCTAGCGGCTCACCAAGGAAGCTTCGTGGGAGGGATCTTTTTTGTCGTAGTTCAAATGTCCTGTAGCTCAAATATCCGTAGTTCAACTATCAATAATTCAAGTATCCATAGTCAAAGTTGTCCGTATTTCTAAATATCCGTATTTCTCTTCTCTGTTGTTGACGGTTGTTTGTATGGTTTAAACTCTGTAGCTCGTGTGCCCCCTAGAGGCTACTCGTGGAACTTACATACGTCACAGGGTACATGTAATCATGTGGGTTACATACTCCCCTTCTAAACCGCATCAGTCTCTGCATGCGTCTAAACACTGTATGGTCTTGCAGAGGGCACTCTAGAAGAATCAGGGACATTTCTGCCCACACTTTCGAAAAATGAGGCCATGGCTAGGACTAAAGGCCTTCCTAGTTCACCATAACAGAGTCTCTCAGGGGGATGTCTTTCTCTGATAGATCTTCTGATCGGTTCGCTCTCAGACGGGTTTCCGTCAGACAGGTCAGCCTGGCCTGTCACACCAGTGGGCGGTGCACTCTCGGGTTCAAGTGGGTTGTTTTCAGGTGAACGTCCTTCAATAGGTCCAAATTGAGGTACAACAGTAGTAGATGATGCGGGGTCTCCCTCAGGTAAGTGTCTTCGAACAGGTTGAGAGAATTCATCTGTGACTACTTCAGTCTCACGCCCAATTGGTTTCTTTTCAAGTAACTGATTGTGAACAGACTCAGGGGTATGGGGTACTTCACTAAGGAGTGGACTATCAGATTGGGAGAACTCCGACGGACTTGGATTCAACCCGACTGGGTTCAACAGTTCCGTGGCACGTGCTAGAGGGGTGGCCTGTGTGGTTGTCCTAATGCTTTGGGGAAACCTTGTGGAGATCTGTGGATAGCAATCCTCATCCTCGTCACTGCTGGGCATATCTGGGTCAACAATATTGTCGTGCCTGGTCTGCTGCGAGACTGCTTCCCTGCGTCTCAGCCTCCTTGTTGGTAAGTTTGTTTCAGGTTCTGAGACTTTATCTGTAACAGGTAGAAAGCCACAGGGCAGAAGAAGGTCTCTGTGAAGGGTACGGTGTGGACCTTCACCCTGTTCTTGCTTGACGACATACACTGCGCCATCTCCCATCCTCTTCACCCCAGTATGGACTTCCTTTTCCCATCTGTCCGCAAGTTTATGTTTTCCTCTTAAATTGACATTCTTCACCAGGACTCTATCTCCGGGAACAAGTTCTGCGGCTCTGATCTTTTTATCAAACCTGGCTTTATTCTTCTCTCCCATCTTCTTAGAGCTTTCAGAAGCAAGTGCATAGCTGTCTTGGAGGCGCTGTCGAAGATGTTTAACATACTCCAAATGTGACTTGAATCCAATTTGGTCTGGTGTAAGGCCTAGAACCAGGTCAATGGGTAGTCTTGGCTGTCTACCAAACAACAATTCATATAGAGAGTAGCCTGTGGTGTCATTTTTCGTGCAATTGTATGCATGGACTAGCGGTTTGACAAAGTCCCTCCAATGATATTTATCCTTGTCTTCTAGTGTCCCGAGCATGCTGAGAAGGGTCCTGTTAAATCTCTCGACAGGGTTTCCACGTGGATGGTATGGCGTGGTTCTGATCTTTTCGGTTCCAATCAGACAGCACAACTCCTTGATGGTGTGGGATTCAAAATCTCTCCCCTGGTCACTGAGAAGGCGACTTGGAAAACCATACTGTACAATGAAGTTTTCCCACAGTGTTTTGGCAACCGTATTCGCCTTTTGGTCTTTCGTGGGGATGGCAACGGCAAACTTGGTGAAGTGATCCGTGATGACGAGGATGTTTCTAGTGTCCTTACTATCAGGCTCAATACAGAGGTAATCCATACACACCAGTTCAAGGGGATAACTGGTCTGTATATTCTCCATATGAGCAGCATGCTGGGAATTGGCTTTCCGCCTCACGCATCTTTCACAAGTCCTACACTTCTGTTCAACAGACTGAAACATCTTTGGCCAGAAAAATCTGGAACGAACAAGATGAAGGACACGCTGAGCGCCAAGATGACTGACTTCATCATGAAGGCCTTGCAATGCTCTTTCTCTGTGGCTACTAGGCAGCACCAGCTGATAGATCTGATTCCCACGATCAAGACATTTCCTGAACAGTACTCCATCTATAAGCTCTAGTCTATTCCATTCTCTAAGGAGCAGCTTGACTTCTGACAGTTCAGAGGACATCTCTTGAAAAGTGGGTTTTCGGTTTCCTTGAATGAAACTGATCACACGTCTGATAGATGGATCCTGTCTTTGAGACTGATACCAGTCATTGTGAGTCATTCCAGGGAGGGTGCCTTGTCCAGAGAACACAAACTCATCAGGGATGGCAGAAGCATCTAAAGCTAAGGATTCAGCAAGAATGGGGAGTTCTGGCTGCAAATAGTCAGCCAAAGTGGTCACAGAGTGGCGTTGACATAAAGCAGACAGCATGTCACCAGAAACAGTTTTGCTTTCTCCATCCAAAACCCTTTGCTTCAGCTCTTCTATCCTTGCTTTCTCCTGCTTGAACTCCTCATCTTCTTCTGACGGACTCTGGGGTCTTCTGGACAACCCATCGGCATCTTGATTGCTGATCCCAGCCCTATACTTTATGGTGAATCTGTAGGTTGACAGAGCGGCTAACCAGCGATGTCCTGCTGCATCAAGCTTTGCTGTGGTCAACACATAAGTTAGGGGGTTATTGTCTGTTAAAACCTGAAATTCTGTTCCATAGAGGTAATCATGGAATTTCTCACAGATGGCCCATTTCAAGGCGAGGTACTCTTGCTTGTGAGCAGGATAGTTTTGTTCACTTCTGGATAGTCCTCTGCTGGCATAAGCTACAACCCTCAGCTTCCCATCGTGTTCCTGATAGAGCGCAGCACCGAGACCATCGCGGCTGCATCAGTATGCAGGATGTAAGGAAGATTGGGATTGGCGAAGGCAAGAACAGGGGCCGAAGTCAGTTTATCTATGAGAGTTCTAAAAGCAACGTCACACTCTTCAGTCCACTCATTTCCAAAAGGTAAGGTGGGATTGATGGAAGTCTTGACCCTGTCCTTCTTGTAAATCTTCCCTCTTTTCCTTGGAGCAACATAGCCAGCAGTTAGAGCATTCAATGGCTTTGCTATTTTAGAGTACCCTTCCACAAAACGTCGCTAATATCCAGCAAATCCTAGGAAGCATTTGAGCTCTTTTCTGTTGGTGGGTTGAGGCCATTCTCTCAAAGCAGAGACTTTGCTTGGATCTGTGTGGACTCCATTGGCATCTACAACATGGCCAAGGTATTTAACAGAAGTCTGGAAAAAATGGCATTTTTCAGGGGACAACTTTAGGCCATAGTCTTTGAGCCGGTTCAACACTTTCATCAATCTGGCCTCGTGCTCTTCTAGTGTGTCAGAGAAGACAATCAGGTCATCCAGAAATACTAGTACTTCATTGAGATGCAGGTCTCCAACACATTTCTCCATCAGTCTCTGAAAGGTGCTTGGTGCATTTGTCACAACTTGGGGCATACGATTAAACTCATAGAAGCCTAGAGGGCAGACAAAAGCGGTCTTGTGCTTATCTTCCTCTGCAACTTCTACTTGATAGTAGCCTGACTTCAGATCCATGACAGAAAACCATTTGGCTCCACTAAGAGCAGAGAAGGTGTCTTCGATGTTGGGGAGAGCATAGGCATCTTTGATCGTTCTCATGTTCAGCTTCCTGAAATCTATGCAGAGTCTTATTGCACCATTCTTCTTCTTGACAACTACAATGGGGGAAGCAAATGGAGACTCTGACTCGCGAATAATTCCAGCGTCTAGCAGCTCTCTTAGGTGTTGTTTGACAGCTTCTCTGTCAGAGGGATGAATGGGTCTGGGTCGCTCTCTAAAAGGGGCCTCATCCTGGAGTCGGATGCGATGTTTTACTGCAGTCGTATGACCATGAGACAAGTCATCAACAGCAAACACCTCTGGCATGCTGTTCAGCTGCTGTGTGATCCGTTTTTTCCACTCTTCTGGAATGGGGGAATCTTCCAAATCAAAGTTGGTGGTGTTACTCTGAGACTGAGGGATGTCAGGCACAGTCATATTTTGGGATTCAGACGGCATCACATACTGTGCTACCATCATTTCAGCTATCACCTGCCTTGGATGCAGTGTGACACTACGATCAGTCACATTTCTGAGAATGACAGGAATCTTGTTTAAAGATCAAAGTGGAGTTTCTATCAAGGAATTTTCAACGAACACTCCACCAGGTAAGGAAACGGTTTCAGGGGATTCGACCACGAAAAGGGAACGTGGGAAATGTTTCTTCACTCTGACATCTCCAAAGACAGACACTTTTCTTCCTGGTGGAATGGTGACAGGATGGCGTCCATGCAACTTAACATGATTGGCTGAAATCTCTTCCTGATGACTTAGGGCAACATGCTGGAACAGCAAGATACAGTCACTATTGATATTGGGCCTTTGTAAGAATTCTCTTCCATGCTTTTCTATGCCACCTTCATATAATCTGTCAAGGACATTGGTTCCAATCAATAGGGGAATCTGAGTGTTAAAATGGCAATTTGGCACGATGAGAACTAATGAAGAGACCTGTTCAGCTACGCCAGTGATGCTGCTGGGGAAGGAGATGAGGGCTTGGATATAACCCTGGTAAGGAACATGTTGGCCACCTGCACCTTCTATCTGGAATAGAGTCTGAATGGGCTGGATGGGGAGGAACGATAAGTGGTTCAAGTAGAATGTCTCTGAAATGGTTGTTACTTGGGAACCGGTGTCAAGGATTGATTCACATTCTATTCCTTCAATGGAGACAGATGCAGTGCAGCGTGGCCCTACAAGTTCACAGGGAAGGGATTGGCTATTTTGGTATCTTTGTCTGTATCTATTTTTTCTTGTCTGGGTTCTATTCATAATATCATTAATGGGTTTGGGACTCTTATGCTGGTACTTAGCTCCTGAACGTCCCGAAACAGGAGCTGCTACTAGTTTAAAGGCATGGAGGTGAAGGTATGCATATTCCTGTGAGCTTCACGTTTTTGTCTCAGCTTGGTGTTCTTTTGATGGACAAGAGCGGGGTTGGGGGTACTCACACAGTGGGCAGCAATGTGACCATCTCCACCACATTTAAAGCAGAACCATGGCTTGGGAAAACGAGGCGTGTAAATTCGAGGTGTGGAGGCATTCATGACCATGCAGCTGCTAAGGATCATAGATATACATTTTAGCTGGGTTAGCTTAGCTTAGCAACCAATGGAAAATTGTCAGTCTTTAGATTTCAAGATTTTAAACTCTTATCTCACCAGGATTCCAGCAGCGTACAAAACACAAGACAAAAGAGTCTTCCTTCTTCCTTCAACAGGAGATCATCTGTCTTTGGATAAAATCAAGATATCCTACGTAAATGGCTATGATTACATGGAACACAGAAAGCTGTTTACTTTTTAGCTTTGGCTAGCGGCTCACCAAGGAAGCTTCGTGGGAGGGATCTTTTTTGTCGTAGTTCAAATGTCCTGTAGCTCAAATATCCGTAGTTCAACCATCAATAATTCAAGTATCCATAGTCAAAGTTGTCCGTATTTCTAAATATCCGTATTTCTCTTCTCTATTGTTGACGGTTGTTTGTATGGTTTAAACTCTGTAGCTCGTGTGCTTCCTAGAGGCTACTCGTGGAACTTAGATACGTCACAGGGTACATGTAATCATGTGGGTTACACTAGCATGGTGCTAGCCAACCGACTGAACTTGCTAGCTGATGATGAGCAGTGGCAGCAGAGAAGAAAGGGAAGAGGAACCAGAAGGACGCATCATGATGGGAATTATTGGCAGTATGGAACCATTTGAGGAATCCGGTGAACAATGGGCAACATATATTGAGCGTTTTGAGAATTATATCCTGGCTAATGAGATCAGGGATGCTAAGAAGGTGCCGGTTCTATTGAGTGTGATAGGGCCAAAGACCTACGGATTATTGCGCAGTCTGATTGCTCCAGATAAGCCTGGGAAGAAGACGTATGATGACATTGTAAAGGTGTTGAAAGGACATTTCGCCCCCAAACCAATAGTGATAGCAGAGAGATTCCATTTCCACAAGAGGAATCAGGAGGACGGGGAGTCGGTGGCTCAGTATGTTGCTGTGCTTAAAGGACTTTCTGAGCATTGTGAGTTTGGTGGCTACTTAGAGGATGCACTACGGGACAGGTTTGTTTGTGGACTGAAAAGTGAAATGGTTCAGAAGCGCCTGTTGACCGAGGACAATTTGACCTTTCAGAAAGCGGTCACTTATGCAGTTTCAGCAGAAACAGTGGCGCGTGACGCACAACAGTTGAGCGGCTCGTTAAAGGTAAATGCCGTTCTCTCTCAAACATCCCATGCCAAATGCAGGCGGTGTGGAAAGACAAATCATAGTGATGATGACTGTTGGTATAAAGATAGAGACTGCCATCAATGCGGCAGGAAAGGCCACATTGGTCGAATGTGTAAAAGTAAACCCAAGATGACTATGGCAGAGAGAGGAAATACAGAGAAGGGAAACCGGAGTTTAAAGGCAAAAGCAACACATCCAAACACAGCGGGAGAGACAAGAAGAAGAAAGTGCATTGTGTGGAGGCCAGTGACAATGAAAGTACAAGTGAAGGGACTAAATCTGACACTGATAATGAATTGCCATGTTATGCACTGTCTCGTAAGGGTAAATATTCACGTATATCTGTGTTACCTGAAATAAATGGTAAGAAAATGGAAATGGAATTAGACACGGGCTGCTGTATCTTTAATTTCATGGGAACAGTATAAAAGTACAATGAAAAAGGTGCCATTGCAGCCTACTGATGTAGTCCTTAGGACGTGTACAGGTGAACCTTTGGTACCAGAAGGGGTTATTAACGTGAAAGTAAACCTGAATAAGTAAACAGCTGAGTTACCATTGTATGTTGTAAAAGTGAATGCAGCTCCACTATTTGGTAGAGAGTGGCTGAGAGCTATTAAGCTTAACTGGAAAGACTTAAAAACTGTGTATGGTGTACAACTTGAAAAGAAAGACAGTTTAGATGCTGTACTAAAGCGGCATTCTGCTGTGTTCTCGGATGGGTTGGGTTCAATGAAAGACATTAAGGCGAGAGTGACTCTTAAACCTGATAGCATACCCAAATTCTGCACACCACGTAATGTGCCCTATGCTCTGAGATCCAAAGTAGAGGCTGAACTGACCCGCCTCACTGACCTTGGCGTGATCTCACCAGTGGAGCATAGTGACTGGGCCACACCCATAGTTCCTGTCAACAAGAAGGATGGCACGGTGAGACTTTGTGGTGATTTCAAAGTCACCCCCAACCAAGCGCTCTGTGTGGACAAGTATCCTATTCCACGCATTGAGGATCTCTTTGCATCGCTAGCTGGAGGTCAACGCTTCAGTAAACTGGACTTGTCAAACGCATACCTACAGATGGAAGTAGTGGAGGAGTCGAGGAAGCTACTGACTATTTCCACACAAAAAGGACTTTTCTGCTACAACCGCTTGCTCTTCGGTATTGCGTCGGCACCAGCGTTGTTCCAGAAGGCTATGGATCAAGTGCTCGTTGGATTGCCATTCACACACTGTTATCTTGATGACATTCTGGTTCGTGGGCCAGATGAAGAGACCCACCTGAAAGCCCTGGACGACGTTCTCACGAGACTGGAGGAGTATGGTCTCCATGTCAAAAAGGATAAGTGCATGTTTTTCCAGGAGTCAGTAGAGGATCTAGGTCATATCATCGATGCTGCCGGGCTCCACAAGTCACCAGAGAAGGAACGCGCTGTTGTGGAGGCACCGGCGCCCACCAATCTTAGCCAACTACGCTCGCTCCTCGGAATGATAAACTACTATGGACGTTTCATCCCGGACCTGGCAACCATCCTGCAACCACTGAACGCACTGCTGCACAAAGGGAAGAAATGGCAGTGGACTACAGCTTGTGAGGCAGCGTTCCGAAAAGTGAAAGAGCTTATGGTATCTCAGAAGGTGCTAACCCACTACAACCCTGAGCTGCCCCTCCGTCGAGCCTGTGACGCTTCACCCTACGGGGTAGGGGCTGTACTCTCTCACGTCATGCCTGATGGTGTAGAGAAACCTATCGCTTATGCGTCAACAACACTCAGCAAAGCAGAGCAGAACTACGCCCAGATTGAGCGAGAGGCGCTGGGGATAGTCTTTGGCGTACGTAAGTTTCACCAGTATCTCTATGGTAACAAGTTCACTCTACTCACAGACCATCGCCTGCTGACCTCCATTCTCAGTCCAGTGAGGAGTACACCGTCGATGGCTGCAGCCCGCATGCAGCGCTGGGCGCTCCTCTTGTCAGCGCATGATTACACTATAGAGTATCGTAAGGCTTCAGCACATACTAATGCAGATGGACTGTCAAGGTTGCCACTTCCGGACACTCACGATGACAAGATAGACACAGTAGATGTGTTTTACATGTCACAGTTAGACACACTACCAATCAGTACCACTGATATCCTAAACAACACTAGATCTGACCCTACACTGTCTCGTGTACTAGAGATGGTCACTACTGGACATTTTCCAAACACGAAAAACACAGATAATGAACTGTCTCTTTTCCTGACTTGTCAAAATGACCTCACAATCCAATAGGGATGCCTCATGTGGGGCACACGAGTGGTAGTGCCACCCAAGCTACGGCCCCGGGTGCTCAACGAGCTACATACAGCACACCCAGGGGTAGTGAGGATGAAAAGCTTGGCACGGTCGTATGTCTGGTGGCCAGGTATTAACTCTCAGATCGAGCTCCAGGCCAAATCCTGCCACTCATGCCAGCGTATTCAGAGAGAACCGAGTCTTGCCCCTCTACATCCATGGATGTGGCCTTCCAGTCCTTGGGAAAGGATTCACGTGGACTTTACTGGTCCATTTGAAGGACACATGTATCTTGTGGTAGTAGATGCTCATTCTAAATGGCCCGAGGTGCAAATCATGGATAGCACCACAGCAAGCAAGACCATCACAGTACTGAGGGGCCTTTTCAGTTGCCACGGCCTTCCTCATATTCTCGTAAGCGACAATGGACCCCAGTTCTGTTCTGAGGAATTTGCCACATTCCTGAAAGCCAATGGAGTCAAGCACATTTGCTCAGCGCCGTATCACCCTGCTACGAACGGCCTGGCCGAGCATTTGTTACAGACTTTCAAACACGCCCTCAAATCCTCCAGGGGTGCCGCACCAGTGCAACAGCGGCTCGACAAATTCCTGTTGACGTATCGCAACACCCCGCACGCCACGAAAAAGGAACTGCCGGCTATGCTGTTCACAAGGCGCATGCTACGCACGCGACTGGACTTTCTCAAACCCAGTGTGGCTGGGGTTGTTCATCGCTCTCAAGACTCCCAGCAGCAACGCCGTCAACAACACTCCAAGGCCAGACACTTTGCAGTCGGTGAGTCTGTCCTTGTTCGTGATTACCGGAAGGGGAAGGAAAAGTGGACACAAGGAGTTCTAATGACTCAAACGGAACCAGTGTCATACGAGGTCAAGGTGGGAGCACAGGGAATGTGGAAACGCCATGTGGATCAGATGTTGACTCGAACAGAGCAGGCACATGCGGACGCTGCCAGCTCCGCAGTCCACCTTCCTACCAGTTTCCCTATGTCACGTCAACGTAGTGCTGGTGGTACTACACGTCACCTCGGTACCCCTGCATCTCACACTGATGAGAACACTAATCCAGTTCCAGTGGCTATCGAGCCCAAGGAGACACCTCACTCCAGTGAACCAGCTGGTGCTGGACCTACTAAGATAGCGGAGACTGTTAGACACTCGCGCTATCGGGTGAGACATACTAAACCACCTGCACGTTACTCTGCTGAGTAAACACATTGATAATGTGGTAACGAGACTGAGACTTTTGAGTTTAAAAATATTGGGAAACGAATACGGGTTCTGAATGTATACTGGAAAATAACAATGTTTTGAATGTACTTTTGGGAAGTAACATTACGCCTTTGTCACTTAATCTTTGTTCCGGGAAGTGATTTTTGCATTGTTGATGTACAACATATTTTAGTTGGGAGGAGATGTTATGTATGGATGATGCTATTCTACCAGTGACCACTAGGTGGCACCTGTATTCTATATTGCTGTTGTTTGGGTTGTAACCAACAGAAGAAGAGTTCCTAGTAAAGCATGGAAATGAACAGCCGTGTGTGCATTGTGGTCCCTGCATCGGGTGTGAAATTGTTTACACCATAATGTTATTAGCCAGCTACATAATACTAATATTTTTTGAGGGCCCCTGTCAGTCAAAGGCCTTAGGAATCATCCGCCCTCATACATCAGCGCTGCAGCAGTGTAATAAATCTGACTTTAGTGGAGGTTGATCCTAAATTAACTAAGGGAAATAAAGAGATAAAGTTTGAATTGGGACTACCACATCAGATAGAGTAAGGGGACAGTGTACTGTATTCAGGTGTGTATGCACCTTAGAACAGATAAGTCTTACAATGGTGATACCAACACACACTAAGAATTTAACACCAATACAGGAGGTTTGAGAACTCAAGCATTCTTTATTTTCATTTCCTTTTATCCATCAGAAGTTCCAAAAATGCCAAAACACACACATGCAAATATTCCCTGTCAGTATCTTGAGATGAGACACATGTAAAGATTGGTGTGTTGTGTTGAAATGAGTTTTTTTTGGGAAGAGGAAACTACTTCCCTCAGGGTTGAAGTGATAGCTATTGTCTGGCCCACTCATCACGTTTTCCTTCTCAATGCTACACTGAGATAATGACAGATAAAAACTCTGATATACCCTCTGTGTTCTTGAATTTAATTCCCACTTGGCATGACTGCTGAGTTCAGGATAATTTCCCTGCAAATACCATGTAAATGCTGACGTGCCAAGATGTTTTACGTCATTCAGAGTAGTTGAAGAAAAATACCTCAAACATTCCTTGATGTCCTCCAGACAAACTAACCAGTTACAAACCTGTTTGTGGTTGGAAAGTGTCCCTAGGGCCAGTCCAATTTAAAACATGACCCTCATTCTACACAGGAAGAAAAGATGTATTACAAAAAACAAAAAAAATCCACGTGCTGCACATTGTAAATTATATTAGATCAACATTCCATTGTAAAGCATTTTTTGAGGAATCTGTGTATGCCCTTTCCACAGTTGCAGTCATATTGTAAATCACACAGATTATACATTTAAACATAATGCATACAACTAAGGTATAAAATTGCCGTTTGTGTGTGCGTGTCTATATTGGTGTGTGTGTGTGTTTGAGTGGGGGTTTTTTGTGTTTGTGTGTGTTTTGTATGCACATGGGAGTCAAGTCAAGTCAATTTTATTTGTGCAGCTTGTATTATTCACAAATACAGACAAATCAGATATTTAACATTGTTAGTATTTTCACATTCTGTACACTTTCAATACTTCCTTTCCATACTCACAGAAACAAGCAATACCTACATTTTGTATGCTGTGCATCAAACATTATCAAACACATGTCAGTGGCTTGACTTAATGTTTATCATCTGGACTTCTTCCCCTTAATCCTTAGCCTATGAGAATCTCCTGCAGCAGTTGCAGAATGGCGAGGTGTCCTCCGGAGACTCCTTCTACATCCGTGTCAACATGTCCCTGCCTGGCAGCACCAGTGGAGCCCTGGCCGTGTCCTGTAATGAGATCCTGCATGTGACAAATACACGGCCCACTAGTACCAAGGGCTCCTGGCAGTGCTGCCATGTCCATCTCTGCCAGCTGCTGGATCTGCAGAGCGGCACGGTGCCTAACTACTACAGGTCTGTGACACACAGACTGCTGGCATTAAGAGCATTAGATGTACAATAGATAGTAGATGTGAGCTGCGGTTTTGAAGATCAACCTCTTCAAGAAAACAAGTATAAGCAGAATGTCGCCAAAGTTTCTAAACTGGTGATATTAACTTTTTTTTTCTATGTATCTGTGTCAAGCAGGGGTTGGGTGGGTCTAGCAATGGGCATGAGGTAGAGACAAGGAGCAGCCTGATGAGACAAGACATAGGGACTGAAGACTATCAACCCTCTCCAGAACTGTTGCTCTTGGGATTTTAGTGAAGGGAAAAAAAGAAAATAATGTTGATTGATTTTTGTGTTCCTGTTTTTACTGATGGAACTGTAAGAATTCTCCCTCCCAATGGGATGGGCCAGTTGTGTTCATTTTTCACAAGCTTTGACCTCATTTAAGTTAAAAAGAAATTATACTATACATTAGTCAGGAAAATGGTTTTATTATGTAGTAATATTTTGATCTTTTTGTTTTTGTCTGGTGTTGCAGGGCACAGCGCCTTTTGATCAGAGCAATTGAAGACATGTGCTTCCAAACAAATACCCAAAAAGTAAAAACGGTCAGCATTGACTCAACCTTGTCCAGTGATCAGAATAAGACAGCAGCATGACGTACTCATAATACTATTCTGTCTTCAGGGGGAACGAATGGTGACCCAGGACAAACAGAAGGCAGTGAGGATTGTAAGCTCTGGACGCCAGGGGAGGAATCCTCTGTGGCTCAGTGTGGAGGACCACAAAAATGAGGGCACAGAGGCAGGTATGGCAACACACACACACACACACACACACACAAGCACAAAGGTATGTGTGAAGGCATGAATGCACAGATGCATAAATGTACATACACACTGTCACAAAAGCCTAATGTCTGGAAAATATGGCAAAAATATCACACCTATACACACACGCACAGATGTATAAATGCATACGCCAGCATATAGGGACACAAACTCACACACACACACACAGACACACACACACATACACTTGCTTGCTTGTAGTCCATCGAGTCCGATGATGACATCCCTCCTCGTTAACGGTGTGTTATTTGATAACTAGAGTCCAATTCTTGATCCACAAATTTTATTGCACGTTGGGCATATGAAGTCTGGGGGCAGGCATGGTTGTGTGTTTCCTTAGTTTTTTTCTGGTGTTTTTTTCAAATTCCTGTCCATTTCCAGCTGTTCTATACCTCTGTGGCAGATCTCCCGCCAGTTGGAACAGTTGGTGGCAGCTTGCTCCAGTCTCAAGGGGTCGATACCACATTTCTTCAGCGATGATTTTTGCTGGTCTTTGTATGTATGGCTTCTTCTGATCACCTGCAAACCAGCAGCCCAGATGAAGCTGTCCATACAGGACTTGATGTGGGAGGCATTCTTGAGGCATCCTGATAACGTGCCCAAGCTGGTGCAGTTGGTGTCAGTGACCGTGGCTTCTATGCTCTTGCAGTTTGTCCTTGCAAGAATCTTGGCATGGGGAACACAGTCACACCATGAGATCCCCATGATTTGCTGCAGACACCTTACGTGGAACCACTCCAGCAACCTAAGGTGGCAGCTGTATGTGACCCAGGCTTCACAGCTGTATAGGAGAGTTGTGATGGAGACGGCTTTGTAAATGGCAGTTTTGGCGTGCAGTTGGAGGTGTTTGTTTTGAAAGCCCTTACGTCAGTTTGCCAAAGGCTACAGAGGCTTTTTTGATTTTATTGTGAATTTCGTGATCAGAGTTGCAGCCCTCAGAAGGATGCTGCCCAGGTATTTGAAAGATGGAACAACTGAGAGTGGTTGGTGTTCTATAGTGAAGACAGGCATAGTGGGTGGGGGGCTGGACCTCCATCGACATAACAACTCAGTCTTGATGGAGTTGACTGATAGACCCAGCCTGCTCTAGCATTCACAACTGCGGCAAGGATGGTTTGCAGGTCTTCTGGTGTGTGAGCTACAAGAGCACAGTCATCAGCATACTGCAGCTCAAGGACCTGCGCTGCTGACAACTTGGCAGTTGCCTGGAACCTTTGAATGTCGAAGAGGTTTCCATCTAGCCTAAAGTCTATTTTGATCCCACTACTGTCTTTCAGACCTTTATGAAAAAGTTTTGTGACACATTGGAGGTAAATGTTGAAGAGTACTGGTGCCAGCACACACCCCTGCTTCACTCCTGTGCATACATTAAAGGGTGCCGGTTCCTGTCATCCTATGGCCACCCGTGCCACCATCCCATCATGGAACTGTGACAGTATGTTCACAAATTTGCTCAGACAGACAAACTTTCTCAGGATTTTCCAAAGTAGCTCTCGACTCACTGTCAAAAGCTTTGGAGAAGTCGACAAAAGCCATGAAAATGTCCTGATGTAGTTCGTGGCACTTTTCTTGTAGCTGTCTTACTGTGAAAATCATATCCACAATACTCCGTACAACCTGCAGCATGCTGTACAGTCTTCTCCATGTGACTGACTGTTTACATCCCACGCTTCCCTGCTGGAGCCTCCACTTCTGCCTGTGGTGGCACTCGACGGTACTGTTCCGCCCACTAACTCCCTTCACTGGCCTTATCGGTCATTGACCCTCTTGCCAGGAGTTTTCCCCATACAGACTATTATTAGGCACCGTGCCCCTCATCCACAAGACATATCTAATAGTAGAAACAACAACAACTGAATATCTGGAGCAAATATCTGCAATTTGCATCTTATTTATTGTACTCACATCGGTTTTAATTCTGCTTACACCAAACAATTTTGACTCTTGAATGTGATATCTCTGAGTAATAAGTCCTTTGTCATAAATTATTTTATTGTTTCTAATAATCTGGACTTTTGTATGATTACTGAGACATGGCTGTCCCCAGGGGACACTGTTCGGCCTGATTGAGGCTAGCCCCCCTGATTTTGCATATTTTCATATTCCCATGCCTTCTGGAAGAGGGGTTGGCCTAGCTGTTTTTATAAATTAGGTCTTAAGTGCCATCCTTTTATTTTTGGTAATTTTATCTCAATTGAGGTTTTATGTATTTTAATCACTGGCCCTCCTCCTTTACTTTGCATCTTAATTTATAGGCCCCCTAATTCAGTTAGTTTTATCTCTGAGTTTTCTGACATTTTATCTATTGTCATGACAAAATATGACAGGGTGCTTATTCTTGGTGATTTTAATATTCGTGTGTGTTGTCCTTCCCATTCCCTGACTTCACATTTTTTGGATTTTATTGACTCGTTTAACCTCATTCAATCTGTTAAAGGGGCCACACATTCCAAAGGACACATCTTAGACCTTGTACTCTCATCTGGTTTCTCTCTCAAATGTCTTAATCCAGTGAATATGCCTGTATCCAACCATAAAGCTGTCATTTTTCAAGTCCCACTACAGCTCGCTATTCCTAGTCACTATCCTAAAACATGCTCTCGCATTATTAATGCTGGCTGTGCATTTAAATTCTGTGATGCTTTTAATTCATCATTCTTTAATCCCTCTATATCCCCCCCCTCAATCCAGATGCACTGTTAAATTAATTCAATGATCAGTGCCTATCCATCCTCAACCAAACTGCACCATTTAAAACTAGGAAACAAAAATCAAATAACCTCCCCTGGCTTAATGATCACACTTGTGCCCTTAGAAGACACCATAGAAAATCAGAATGACAATGGAAGGTCAACAAGTCTGAATTAGCACATATCACCCTAAAAACTAAATGTTAATTTAACAGAAGGCAGTTAAGGATGTGAGATCAGCATACTTCTCTGAACTGATATCAAGAAATAACTGCAATCCTAAAGTTCTCTTTAGGTTAATTGATTATGTTATTAATGGTCCATCCACTTCTCTTTTTGAACCCGATGTTGTTGTCCAAAAAAATTCTCTCATTTTGTAAATAAGGTGGAGAATATTAGGTCACAAATCCAGCCAGGCTCTTGCATTCGTTCCATTACCCATGTTAATTCTTTTACCCACTTTCAACCAATTACAATTTCAGTGTTAGAGAATACAGTCTCCAATATGAACTCCTCCTCCTTTATCTTAGACATCATTCCCACTAAGCTGCTCAAGGAGGTATTTTCAACTCTTAGCTCTGTTATTCTGCAAATTCTTAATAATTCTCTGGCCTCTGGTTCTTTTCCAGATGGTTTTAAGCATACTATTGTTCACCCATTACTGAAGAATCAGAATCACTTTATTTGTCATTTCTTTTCATGCACTTGCACACATGAAATGAAATGAAACATCGTTTCCCCCAGCCCACAGCAGTGCAACTCAAAGACAAAATCACATATCCAAAAACTACAAGAACACATATATCCAAAGTAACTATCTAAACTAAACAACACCAACAAAATAATCCCTGTCCAGGAGAATGAACCTCAGCCAGGAAGACTGTCTAAACTGCCGGTCTGTATGGGCTAGTAGTGAACTTAGCCTGCTCTGCTTCCGCGTCCTGTCAGACCGCCCTTGGTGTTTCCTCTTCAGATGCAGTTCCAGTTAAGGACGTGGTCCTTGGGCCCACAGGGTGCAGCAGACCAAGCTTCCTCAGCTGATCGATCCAATGCTAGCTCTTCCAGCCAGACACCTTTGACACACTTCCCTGCACTCCACATGATGACACCAAAAACACAGTCAAAGCTAAGCTAGGCTGCACCAGACCACCCTCGGTGCCATCGGAACTGCCGGTTTGCATGAGCTAGCAGTTAGCTTAGCCTGCCTCGCATCTGCATCTTGTCAGACTGCCCTCGGTGTTACCTCTTCGGGCACAGCTCCAGGCAGGGCCATGGTTCCTGGGCCCACAGGATGCAGCACACTAAGCACTCCCAGCCCATCCAGCGGAAGCTCTCCCAGTCATCAAATGAGAACAAATTTGGATGCAGACATGGACAAAGACACTGCATGGACCGTACTGGGCAAGGCCACCACAAACGTGAATTTGCGCCACCATCTTCCCACACCGGTACTGGGTGAGGCCGCTCCAAACGTGAATTTGCGCCGCCATCTTCCCACATCAGAAAGAACCTAATTTAGATCCTCTGTCCCTAAGCAACTACAGACCAATCTCCAAATTGTCTTTTATATCTAAGGTTCTGGAGAGAGTAATTTCTTCTGAATTGGTTTCTTTTATGAACACTAATACTATTTTTAATAGTTTCCAGTCTGGATTTATAGCACTTCATAGTACCAAGACAGCTCTATTAAGGTCACTAATGACCTACTGCTGACTGCAGACAGAGGTGACTGCTTGATTGTAGTTTTTAGACTTGACACAGTCGATCCCAACATCCTCTTACATCGTTAGAGACTTGGGTTGGGATCAAGGGCTCGGCTCTTAGCTTATTACGCGCTTACCGCACCAACAGAACTTTTCTGTTGTTCTGGGTATCTCTACCTCCTCTGTGGCTCGGTTGAGTTGTGGTGTCCCTCAAGGCTCAGTTCTTGGTTCCCTTCTCTTTTCTATATACATGTTGGCCCTTGGCCAGGTTATTCAAAATCACGATGTGCCCTACAGTTTTATGCTGATTACACTCAGTTATACATGCTACTAAAACACACAGATCCTAGTACCCTAGCAAATCACACAATGTGCCTCTCTGACATTAAATCCTGGATGTCTGAAAATTTTCTCAAATTTAATGATGATAAGTCTGAGGTCCTTCTGTTCGGTCCCGAAAATTCCATCAGCCCTTTTTGTTACTAATCTTGGTGGTCTGTCAGGTAGTCTTAAGCAGGCTGCTAGGAATCTTGGGGTAATAATCAATGCTAACCTTGGTTTTGATAATCACATCAAACATGTTGTTCAGTCATGCTTTCTCCAGCTCAAGCTAATCTCCAACATTGTCATTTTTATCAATTGCCGATCTGCAAAAAGTTGTACAGGCTTTCTCAGCTTGATTATTGTAATGTTCTTTATTCTGGTATCAGCAAGGGCTCCCTCCACCATCTGCAGTTGGTACAAAATGCTGCTGTTCGGCTCATTACTGGGCAAAGAGGCATGACCATATCACTCCTGTGTTTGCCTCCCTATACCGACTCCCTGTTATATTACGAATTGATTTTAAAAATGTATTGCTCACTTTTAAGGCTTTAAATGGTCCTGCTTCTACATACATTTGTGAGTTATTGACCTAGTATTTGCCCCCTCGACCTTTGAGATCTGAAGATGGAGCCCTGCTGGTTATTCCCAGGTCTCAGTTTGTTACAATGGGTGATCCAGCTTTTGCTGTTAGCGCCCCCACACTATGGAACTCTCTTCCTGTTGAACTAAGACAAACCAAGTCTCTAGCTTCTTTTAAAGCTTTTCTTTTTATGAAAGCTTTTACAAATGTTTATTTGTTTTTGTGTATTTATACTGTTTTTATTTTTACTCTTACTTATTTGGTCTCACTCTTTGTTTTGCCTTGTGAATCACTTTGTAACATTGTTTTAGAAAAGTGCTATATAAATAAAGTTATCATTATTATCATAATTATTATTATTATTATTATTATTATTATTATTACTCCTGTTCTTCCTGAAACCACACTGTGACTCCTGGAAGCAGATGTTCTGTGAAGTACTTCACCATCCTGCATAGCATGAGCTTTGCTAGGACCTTTTCTGCAACAGCTAGCAGGGATATGCTGATACTGCTGCCCCAGAAGGACTTGTCACCCCTGTTTTTGTACAGGGTGACAATTTAGTATCCCTCCATTGTTGAGGGACACTGTACTGGTCCCAGACCTGCAGGATGTACTGATAGATAATTTTGGTGCACAACTATCCTCCTTGTTTTAGGAGTTCTGCTGAGATACCATCACTGCCAGGGGACTTATTGTGCCTGAGGGAGTTGATGGCTGCAAGTACTTCTTGAACAGTTGGCAAGTGGTCAAGTTCTGGGATGGGCAGATGAATTGGTAGCTCTTCCAGGATGGATTGGTTGGTTGGTGAGTGCTGTTAAGTAGGGCTTCAAAATGTTAGTGTGTGTGGCCATGAGGAGGCCTTGCAGAGGTCTTGACAAAGGAGAGGCTATGTATTGGCAGGGGAAAGCTTGCGCACTGGGATGCTTCCTTGTTCACCACAAGGGCTAGCCAGCAGTAGCAGCAAAGCTGTAAGCAAGAGGTTAGAAAAGCAGGCAGTAAGCAAGCTTGCATCTTCCCTCTAAGTACTGCACGACTTCACTAGATGCATCACATCACTCTGTGCAAAACGTGTGCGTGCGCACGCACACACACACACACACACACACGCATTCCTTCCTGCTCACACATTCCTACAATATTTTTTGTCCCTTCCAGATGACGTGTCTGTGCCCAGAGGATGCGTGACCCTCATGCCCTACACCCTGGTCACCCCCCATTATCCTCCCATTTGCAGACCCATCTTGCTGTTGCCCAGTATCCTGGGACGCATCCTCGACAAAAAACTGGCCAGCTGGCAGGGCTTTCAGCTCTGTGAGCCCGGTAAGGAGGTCCTGACATATCATGCCAGACTGTTTATTGACAAATGAAGACGGTTTGCTCATTTATCGGAGTCACATCCATTAGCAACTAAATCAGATTGTGATGTTAACTGTTGTACTGTGGACAGGCGATGACTTGTTATGGCACAAGCCACATGACCTCCACACATTTATCTACCAAGGCCTGCCTACCTCATGGCAAACGTTTTGAGGGTGTGTGTCATGTTCTGGTCCATTCATTGTACATCTATGAATTTCCCACCTTTGAAATTCCAGCAACGTTAGTCTTGGCAATGTTCAAACCTGCCCTCCTGGTACCCACTATCAAGTCTTTCTTATTGGCTGTTAGATCATGCTTTAAAACTGCAATCTGCAACTTTTTTCCATGAAGAAATCATTATATTATCAATGTCCACCAGGTTATATAATACACACTGTCATCTTTACCATGGCTGGAGACACTCTTAGGTCTCCATATACCACTGGGGCCAAAGGCATCAAAGAACAACAGAAACAGCTTGGCCCGCCCAGCTCTTGTGTTTTTGAGTGCAGAAATGTTGAGAGTGGAGGGTGGGCTTGAGTCGTTTACTTTGTTTCAGTCAGTACCATTCAAGTAACCCTGCTGATATTTACTATATATCTATATTAATACCCTAAGACAGCCAAAATAATACATATAACACCTTTAACCAGGAAGGAAACAAACTTAGTGAATAGAAGCAAAGAGGTCCTAGTGTTACAATGTTGCAGTTTCATTTAGCAGACGCTTTTATCCAAAGCGACGTACATCTGATAGTTAATACAACACAAGCAAGGATCTAGTCAGGAGACAACAATGCAAGTAAGTGCCAAAAAACTAGGTTCATGTCCAATAGGACATAGGTGTCAACAGGCAGTGCACAAAGGCAGTGAATAGGGTGCACAGAGGCAAATTTTTTTGAAATATATATTAATACCATCAGGGGCGGCATGGTGGCTCAGTGGTTAGCGTGGTCGCCTCACAGCGAGAAGGTCCTTTGTTTGAGCCCCAGGGTAGTCCAACCTTGGTGGATCATCCCGGGTCATCCTTTGTATGGAGTTTGCATGTTCTACCCATGTCTACGTGGGTTTCCTCCGGGTGCTCCGGTTTCCTCCCACAGTCCAAAGACATGTAAGTCAGGTGAATTGGCCGTACTAAATTGTCCCTAGGAATGAATAGGTTTGTGTGTGTGTGTGTGTGTGTGTGTGTGTGTGTGTGTGTGTGTGTGTGTGTGTGTGTGTGCGTGTGTGTGTTGATCCTGTGATGGCCTGGAGGTCTGTCCAGCCCGTCTCCCCGCCTGCCGCCCAATGACTGCTGGAATAGGCTCCAACATCCCCGTGACCCTGAGAGCAGGATAAGCGGTTAAGATAATGGATGGATGGATGGATGGATGGATCATACCATCTGGTATGGAGATGTTTGAGAAAGAGCTGGGTCTTTAGCTTCTTCTTAAAGATGGAGAGGGACTCAGCAGATCGAATGGAGTTTGGTAACTCGTTCCACCACCGGGAAACTACAGAAGCGAACAGTCAGGCTAGTGACTTAGGGCCCTGTTGTGGCAGAAGTGCCAGGTGCCTTTCATTGGCAGAGTGTAGTAAGCGGGACTGAGTGTAGGCCTGAATGAGGGAGAAATTTGATGTGGGCAGCAACTGGGAGCCAGCGGAGGGATGTGAACAGCGAAATGACATGTGCTGTTATGGGTTGGTTGAAGACCAGATGCATCGCTGCATTCTGGATCATTTGCAGAGGTTTGAAAGTGAATGCAGGGAGACCTGCCAGTAAGGAGTTGCAGTAGTCAATGTGTGATATTACAAGATCCTGTACCAGGAATTGTGCTGCATGCTCAGACAGGTAGGGTCTAATTTTCCTGACGTTGTACGGGACAAATTGGCATGACCGAGCAATCGAGGCCACGTGAACCTTAAAGGTTAGTTGGTCATTAATCATGACACCCAGATTTCGGGCAGACTTTATGGGTATGAGCTGGGATGATCCTAGCTGGATATTGATCTGTTATTGTAAGGATGGACTGGCTGGGATGAGAAGGAGCTCAGTCTTAGATAGGTTAAGCTGAAGATGGCGTTCTTTCATCCATGCAGAGATATGAACAGGCATGACGATATCTGTGCTGAGACTGTGAGGTCATCTGGTGGGATTGATAGGAAGAGCTGGGTATTGTCAGCATAGCAATGGTATGAGAAATCATGGGAACGGATGATTGCACTCAGTGAAGTGGTATATATTGAGAAGAGAAGGGGACAGAGCACTGACCCTTGAGATACCCCTGTAGATAAGCCATGCCATTTGGACACTTCTCCCCTCCAAGATAAAATAAAAGATCTCCTCGAGAGGTAGGACATGAACCAGCAGAGGGCAAATGCTGAGATACCAAGCTCAGTGTGTGTGAAGAGGACGATTTGGTGGTTAACCATGTCAAAGGCAGCTGGTAGATCTAGCAGCAATAAAGCTGAGGACTGACCAGCAGTTCTAGCCAAATGCAGTGATTCTATTACTGACAAGAGTACAGTCTCAGTAGAGTGACCCCGCTTAAAGCCAGACTGATTTGGATCATACAGATTGTTCTCAGAAAGGAATTCAGAGACTCAGCTAAAGACCATGCACTCAAGTATTTTTGATAGAAAGGGTAGGAGTGAAACTGGTCTGTAGTTTTCAACCTGGGCTGGGTTGAGTGTAGGTTTTTTGAGGAGCGGGGTGACTCGAGCTTGCTTAAATGCAGAGTGGAACACACCATTGTAAGCAAGGAATTGATGATGTGTGTGA
The DNA here is from genome assembly GCF_029633865.1 of Lampris incognitus. NCBI lineage: Eukaryota > Metazoa > Chordata > Actinopteri > Lampriformes > Lampridae > Lampris > Lampris incognitus. The sequence continues at coordinate 39,697,083 of NC_079215.1, read as the reverse complement.
CTGCAGGGTTAAGTGCGGGGGAATTGGTCTGTAGGAGCACTGCAAAAAACATGAGCTTAAATACAAGAAATAAACACTGAATTTGAGGGGAAAAGTACTTGATACTAGTGAAATTATCTGTCCATGCAGCAAGATCATTTTACTTGACAAGAAATCTTAAAATAAGTTGGTTCCAGTCTAGAAATAAGTAGGCTCGGATGAGTGTTCAAAGGCTTGAAATAAGAAGAAAATGCTGGTTTTTAGGTAAAATTACTTAAAATCAGACTTGCTACAGCACAGTAATAAGTGAAACACACTAAATATTAGCAAATAATTGTTTTTTTTTATTTCTGATTTTTCCCTTTTTCTCCCAATTTAGTGGCCAATCACTCCCTATTCTAGTTCAAACACCCATCCTTGTACTGTATGCATTTGCCAACTGGCAATTATTGCTGCTTCATCGAATCCGGCCATAGTCAGATCTGATGAGACTGAGGCGCGAACCCTGGTCCCCAGTGGACAACTGCATCGACATAAAGCCAACGCTTAGACCGCTACACCACTGCATCAGGGGAGGTTGCCCCAGACACAGCCAACACTAAACCATACACGTCAGAGCAGCTGGATGCTGTAAAAAAAAATCAAGAGCTGTAAAGATTACTACCAAATTCTTGGAGCTGAAAAAGATGCAAATGAAGCAAATAATTCTTAACTCAATTTTTTGCATTCTTAATTTTAGCACACTGAAAAAGGACCAAGAAATCAAATCACTAATTTAAGTGGAAACTACTTAATACTAGTGGAATATGATTATTCCGTTACTTGAAACAAGTTGGCTCATCTTGAAATATAGAGACCCAAACTTAAAACTAGCCGTTAATCCCAGAGCATACATCTTAAAACAGGAAACTTGATTTTACTGAAATCACAACAGGACAAGTGAAATTTCTGTCAACATTTATTGACAACTCTTTCCAAGTTTGAGCAGTGAAAATCAAAGTGTACTTTCATTTCGTGATAGGAGAAGCACATTGGGCCATTGAATAAAAAATTATATATATATAAACATTGTGTCATTCTTAAATCAAGCAATTGAACTTCAGTTTGTGTCACTGAATCTTGAAACAAGTTATTTTTGGTGAAAGAGAATGGTACAAATTGCTACTCTAGCTAATGTAGCTTGTTTTAAAAATAAATTACTCAATTGTAAGATTTCCTGACTAATTGAGGCATAAAAGACATATTCATGATCATTTTAAGAATATACCATGAATTCAAAGATAGAAACTAGTAAATAACTTTTAAAACAAGATAATTAAACTCATATTTCCTGATCTAAGATTTTAAATCTTGGCAAGCACAGAAGAATTTGCAGTGAGGTTGGTTGGTATCGGGTCCAGCAGACAGGTAGTGGGACGAGAGTCCAGCAGAAGCTTGGACACTTCCTCCTCAGTCAGGGGGAAGGATGAGGTGAGTGAGGCACTGTTAGCTGGCAGCGGCAGGCAGACTTGGTCAAGCTCAGAGAACTGGTGACTGATGGCAGAAACCTTATTAGTAAAGTACGCAGGTTGTTATTAGGTTCCACAGTGATAATTATGATGATGATGATGATAATGAACACAGTTAACTCATTGTAATGATTGTATCAATCTATCTCTTTCTTCTTTCTCTCTCTCTCTCTCTTTATTTTCTCTCCTCCTCCCTTTTTACCCTTATTTTGTGTGTGGTGTCTCCCAGAGGTGCTGAGCTGCAGTGAACATGCTGCCAAGCTGCAGAGGTCAGAGGTGCTGGAGGAGTGTGAGCAGGGGGGCAACCTTTGTTTCACGTTGCAAAGTGTGGAGAAAGTCATGAAGACGGTTGGTCATCCCGACTCTGCTGTTCCATTACACACACACACACACGCACACACGCACGCACGCACGCACGCACGCACGCACGCACGCACGCACGCACGCACGCACGCACACACTGGTTCAAGTATCAATTAGTGCCCGTGTTACCTTGGTCAGGTGTCCCTACAGACACAATTGGCCATGTCTGCAGGTGGGAAGCCGGATGTGGGTATGTGTCCTGGTCGCTGCACTAGCACCTCCTCTGGTCATTCGGGGCCCCTGTTCGGGGCGGGGGCTGGGGGGGCTGGGGGGAGTAGCGTGATCCTCCCATGTACTACATCCCCCTGGCAAAACTCCTCACTGTCAGCTGAAAAGTGGCTGGCGACTCCACTTGTATTGGAGGAGACGTGGTAGTCTGCAGCCCTCCCCAGATTGGCAGAGGGGGTGGAGCAGCGACCAGGATGGCTCAGAAGAGTGGGGTAATTGGCCATGTACAATTGGGGAGAAGGGGTGGAGGAGGGGAGTATCAATTAGTGCCAGGCATCCAGGTGTGTCAAAGACACTGACTATTTTTGCTTATTGTTTTCGTTCTCTATGTTTCCTTTATTGTTGTTTATGCTGTATGCAATCTACTAAAGCAGAAATGACAGAATCTTTTCTTTTTTTTCAAAGAGAGACATGAAATAAGGAAATAAGGCACTTTTTTAAACAGCCACAGGCTACTGGTAATTTGACTGCACTTATTGAATGGTTGGCCTTCATGGTGTAATCTTTGGTTTATCTTATATCAGTGTGTTCAATCAATACTAGTGTAAGACTTCTACAAAACTGAAAATAATGTAAAAATTAAAATTGATATTTTCAATCATATCTGCCGGTAGTGCATCTAAATGACTTTAGGAAACACCTAAGTGATATAAAAAAGGAAGAAAGGAATGAATAGATGGATAGATAGATGGATAGATGGATAAAGTTAGTCTCACCAAAAGCAAATCTTGGAGCGATACTTGTGGTGACAAAATGCTAACTAGAGGGCGTCCGGGTAGCGTAGCAGTCTATTCCGTTGCCCACCAACACGGGGATCACCGATCCGAATCCCAGTGTTACCTCCGGTTTGGTCGGGCATCCCTACAGACACGATTGGCCATGTCTGTGGGTGGGAAGCCGGATGTGGGTATATGTCCTGGTCACTACACTAGTGCCTCCTCTGGTCAGTTGGCACACCTGTTCGGGGGGGAGAGGGAACTGGGGGGAATAGCGTGATCCTCCCACGCGCTACGTCCCCCTGGCTAAACTCCTCACTGTCAGGTGAAAAGAAGCGACTGGTGACTCCACATGTATCGGAGGAGGCATGTGTTAGTCTGCAGCCCTCCCCGGCTCGGCAGAGGGGGTGGAGAAGCGACTGGGGTTGATTGGAGAGTGGGGTGATTGGCCTTGTACAATTGGGGAGAAAAAGGAGGAAAACCCCCCCCCCCAAAAAAAAGGTAACTGGATACCTGTGCCCTGGTTTGTATGTGATTACTGTATGCCCCCTGCCTCTTTCTTCAGGGGACTCACTGTGTTCTTCCTCTGGGCCTTGACTGTGTACGTCGGCTCCACAGAGCTGAAATCTTCCCCATCATTATTTTCATCGCCCAGTCTGCATGCAGTGCACGTAAACTCAGGTAAGACCACTTCTCTCTACACACACAAAATAACTACCACAACTATTGACTCTGACATGAGAATTTGAGGGAGGAGTTTTTGATTTGTTTTTTTTTTTCTCCAAGTGCAAAAATCAACAGGATTTTGTCCTTTGTGACACCGGTGAGCTTTGCTGTGGTGACATTGTTGCCCTTGGCAGTGACAGAACAGTCAAGTTGTCATTGACAATTGCTAATGCTGATCTATTAGATACATCAGTGAAACAGACAGTTTGCAGTTTACAAAGATTAATTCGTATTACCGACTCGTGTACGATGTATCCACAAACTTACCTCATCGAGTAGTATATGCAGGTTTCATTCCAGCTTAACACTTCACCAGCTTATTCCACCTGTTAATCCTCCTCTGTCTGGTTGAAGGTGTGTCAATCAGCAAAATGTGCTGGTGTAGTTTTGGGTTGGAATTGAAACCTGCATCCTCTATGCTTAAGTATCACTGCAACAGACTGAAGACTGTGTTAGATAGCAACTAACAAAACAGTGGCATACCAGAACCAACAGGCTTCCATAGAATTGCTGTGCTGTCTGTATTTTCTGTTTAACACTGGTGAAGACTGACAGCTGACATGCTATCCTTAAATGACCAAGTAGGACTTTTTAATGTTCCAAAATCCATACATGTGCCTGGAACTGTTTTTTTCTGTACCACTGTCCTTTTTTTATTTTTTTTTTTAGAAAAAAACATTCAAAATACAACATACTTATATTAAACCAACAGGGAAATAAAATATTTCACAAACCCATCGAACTCTACAGAATCAAAGAGGATAAGAATTAAAAATTAAAACACAGGTAGGCAAGACAGAAGATAGTGAGGTAACCTGTAGGCTTTGGCATAGCTTCCAGCCTACAGACCCCCCCACCAAATCAAAGATATCAAACAAAAAATACACATATACCATACCCACAACACTATTTAACCAAAATCCAACATGCCCTCCCTCCTTTCCCAATCACAATAAAAGTGCTCCCCTCCAAAAAATCCACTGATAAACTCTACTTCTCTAACATGACTATACAACATATTAACATGTCTTTCCATTATACTCTTAAAAACATACCACACCTCACCTTTCCTCTTTTCATAATGGGCTATATTCCTCCTTAGCTTGACACCAAACCTTGCATGGCTTAAAACATAATTTATTCACATTACACCCTATCACTTTACCATTCACCCCAAACAACCACGATTCTCTCCATTCCATTCTTGCAACAAACCTCCTCTCCAACATCTACTTATTAATTCCTTCATTTTCAACATGTATCCCTCCAGCTCACAACATTGAACAAACTCATGCATAAATGTTTCCACTCCCACACCACACACATCACATTCTTTCTTCATATTCACATCAAACTTACTAATTATTAAATTATTGAATACCCTATTGTGTCTTAATAAAAAGTCAAAATTCTCACATTCAACACTGTTCCACTTCACTCTCAGATTCTTCCATATCCTCCCTACATCCATCTCATTCACAACCTTCTCCCACACTTTCTCCGCAGCCGGTCTTCTCACTTCTTCCCCTCTGAAACATCTATACATCACTCACATTTTCATACTCATCAGACTCACTCTCCTCTCTCCCTCTCCCACCTACATTTCTATCTCTCCTTCCTCATCCAACACAGCCTGTCTCTCAATCATGCTGACCCATTCTCTCAGCATCCCTCCCTTGATCTTTCCAACACCCCCTCCGCTCTACCCAACCACATTCCATCACCCCTTCCCCTCACTTCATCTACCAGTACCTGTGCCCTCATAAACCCTGGTAAATCCCTTATCTTCCTAATCCCTGCTCTCCAAATCACCCTGTTGTAAATTGTGTTCCCCTCAAATGTGATTTTTGGACTTAAAAACACTGGTTGTTCCCACACCTGCTTCACATTCTTACATTCGTACTGCACACATTTCACAAACTCTCCCCATGCTCCCAGCACCTCCTTGTAAAACTCAGACATGCCACTCAACATAGTACCTTTCCTTAGCTGCATATACACTCTACTCTCCCCACACCCACCACATTTATAAATTGCCTCCCTTAAAAACACCTTCTGTATATGATCCCTCTTGTTTCTTAAATATCCATCCATCCATCCATTATCCAAACTGCTTATCCTGCTCTCAGGGTCGCAGGGATGCTGGAGCCTATTCCAGCAGTCATTGGGTGGCAGGCGGGGAGACACCCTGGACAGGCTGCCAGGCCATCACAGGGCAGGCACACACACATACTCGCCCATTCATACTTAGGGACAATTTAGTACGGCCAATTCAGCTGACTTACATGTCTTTGGACTATGGGAGGAAACCGGAGCTCCCAGAGGAAACCCATGCAGACACAGGGAGAACATGCAAACTCCACACAGAGGACGACCTGGGATGACCCACTAAGGTTGGACTACTCCGGGGCTTGAACCCAGGACCTTCTTGCTGTGAGGCGACCACGCTAACCACTGCACCACTGTGCCACCCGTTTCTTAAATATCCACCCATTTCCCGAACTGCTTATCCTGCTGTCAGGGTTGCGGGGATGCTGGAGCCTATCCCATCAGTCATTGCTGCCCATTTCTTAAATATCTAACCCCTAAATTGATTTAACTTCAACCCGCCATCTTCATACTCGTTTTCCATCACCTCCCTTGCTATCTTAACTCCCTTCCCATCCCACAGGAACTCACTTACCATTCTTTCCACCTCTTTCAACAATCTCTCAGGCACATCCAACACCACATTCATTACGTACACAATCATACTTATAACTAATCATTTCACAACCACTACCTTCCCTTTCAGTTTCAATCCTCTAAGTTTCCAAAACCCTAATGTTGTCATAATCTTATTCAGTATCTCTTCATACTGTAGATCTCTCCCTTCTTTATCCTCAATCCCTAATTTCACACCTAACACCCTGAAATAATCCTTCTTCTCTTTTAATCATCTTCCTAATCTTCTCTACCTACCCCTATATACATGTCTGACTTATCTATATTTACTTTGGCTCCTGATGCCCTACCATACAGCTCTAAACTGTCTAATACCTCAACTACACTTTCCTTGTCCCTTACTGTAACTGTCGTGCCATTTGCATACTGATAAACTAAACTCTCTTGCCCTCCTCGTAACTCTATACCCCCCAGTCCTATTATATCCCTTCAGTAGTGCCGCTAATGGTTCTACTGACAAGGAGTACAGCAGATCTGATAGGGGATACCCTTGCCTGACTGGCCTGTCTATTTTAAATGTGTCTGTGACTATCCCATTGATTTTAATACAACTTACTGCCTTATTGTACATCCTTCTGATCCATCTTACCAGCATATGACCAAAACCAAATTTTTCTAACACCTTGTTTAAATAGCCATGATCTCCCCTATCAAATGCCTTATTCAAATCTAAAATGCCTTATTCAAATCTAAAAATAAAATACTATCCCTCCTTTCTCTCCCTTCATAAAGTCAATTGTGTCTCTGATGCTACTTATTGTGTCTGCTATGTCCCTACCTGGTATGCTGTAAGCCTCTGTGCTTCCCAATACTGTTCCTATAAGTTTTTTGAGTCTGTTGGCTAACACCCTTGCTAATATTTTATAATCATTATTTAACATATTAAGTGGCCTATAGTTTTCTAATCTATTCCTAATCCTTTTCTTGTAAATAATCCTGACTAACCCTGCTGACATACTAACGGGCATCTCGTTCTTTCCTTCTATTCACCTAAATAATCTATCTAACACTGGCACTAATTCCTCTCTAAACTCTATGTAAAATTCACCAATTAAACCATCTGTCCCTGGACTCTTGTTCCTACCTAACCCTGTTGTTGCTGCCTCTTTTTTCTTGTCCCCATGTCTCCCTCACACATCTCTCTATCATCACTTACCCTGGCCATCATCTTATCTAACACTTGTCCTATGCTGTCTTCATCAATCTGTTCTTTCCTAAATAAATCCCTTATAAAAATCTATTCTTTCAGCTATCCCTAAAAATCTGTAATCTCCCTACCATCTTTTCCTTCCACCTTTTCTAAATAATTCTTTTGTTTCATCTTTTCCAACCCTAAAAATACCTTGTACATTTTTCTCCAACTACATATCTAGCCCTGCTTCTAACTATTGCTCCCATACACCTCTTTTGTTCCATCTCCTTCAGTTCATATTTTATTCTAATGTATTCCCCGAAATCATAACCTGCCTCCCTCTCTGCCTCTCTAGTTAACTCCCCCTTTAACCTCCTCTCTATTTTCCTCTTTTATTTCTGTCTCTGCTATAATCTATACTCAATATCTTTAACTGTTCTTTCACACTCTCCTACCACCTCCCAATGTTCTCCTCATACATACTGTCATTCTTTCTTCTCATTATACAAACCTCAATTCCAATGAAGTTGGAACGTTGTGTAAAATGTTAATAAAAACAGAATACAATGATTTGCAAATCCTTTTCAACCTATATTCAACTGAATACACTACAAAGACAAGATATTTAATGTTCAAACTGATAAACTTTATTGTTTTTTTGCAAATATTCACTCATTTTGAATTTGATGCCTGCAACACATTCCAAAGAAGCTGGGACAGGGGCATGTTTACCACTGTGTTACATCACCTTTCCTTTTAGGTGGAATTCTTTCCCATTCTTGCTTGATGTATGACTACAGTTGCTCAACAGTCTGGGGTCTCCGTTGTCGTATTTTGCGCTTCATAATGCGCCACACATTTTCAATGGGAGACAGGTCTGAACTGCAGGCAGGCCAGTCTGGTACCCGCACTCTTTTACTATGAAGCCACGCTGGTGTAACAAGTGCAGAATGTGGCTTGGCATTGTCTTGCTGAAATAAGCAGGGATGTCCCTGAAAAAGATGTCGCTTGGATGGCAGCATATGTTGCTCCAAAACCTGTATGTACCTTTCAGCATTAATAGTGCCTTCACAGATGTGCAAGTTACCCATGCCATGGGCACTAACACACCCCCATACCATCACAGATGCTGGCTTTTGAACTTTGAGTTGATAAAAATCTGGATGGTCCTTTTCCTCTTTAGCCTGGAGGACACGACGTCCATGATTTCCAAAAACAATTTGAAATGTGGACTCGTCAGACCACAGCACACTTTTCCACTTTGCGTCAGTCCATCACAGATGAGCTCGGGCCCAGAGAAGCTGGTGGCGTTTCTGGGTGTTGTTGATATATGGCTTTCGCTTTGCATGGTAGAGTTTTAACTTGCACTTGTAGATGTAGCGACGAACTGTGTTAACTGACGATGGTTTTCCGAAGTGTTGCTGAGCCCACGTGGTAATATCCTTTACAGAATGATGTCGGTTTTTAATGCAGTGCCGACTGAGGGGTTGAAGGTCACAGGCATTCAATGTTGGTTTTCGGCCTTGCCGCTTACGTGCAGATATTTCTCCGGATTCTCCGAATCTTTTGATGATATTATGGTCTGTTGATGATGAAATCCCTAAATTCCTTGCAGTTGCACATTGAGAAATGTTGTTCTTAAACTGTTGGACTATTTGCTCACGCAGTTGTTCACAAAGTGGTGAACCTCGCCCCATCTTTGCTTGTGAATGACTGAGCCTTTCGGGGTTGCTCCTTTAAAACCCAATCATGACACTCAACTGTTTCCAATTAACCTGTTCACCTGTGGAATGTTCCAAACAGGTGTTTTTTGAGCATTCCTCAACTTTCCCAGTCTTTTGTTGCCCCTATCCCAGCTTCTTTGGAACGTGTTTCAGGCATCAAATTCAAAATGAGTGAATATTTGCAAAAAACAATAAAGTTGATCAGTTTGAACATTAAATATCTTGTCTTTGTAGTGTATTCAATTGAATATAGGTCGAAAAGGATTTGCAAATCATTGTATTCTGTTTTTATTCACGTTTCACACAATGTCCCAACTTCATTGGAATTGGGGTTTGTACATTCTCTCACTACCTCCTTATATTTCTCATCTCTCAGCAATTCACCATTCAGACGCCCTCCCCCCCTCGCTACACATTGGCCTAAGCTAAAACCTAACATCAAGTGATAACTAATTATTGTGTCTTTGTACTCTATTTCCCCATCTTATCTACTATGTCCTTCGTGCTCAAAACTAAATCTATCCTACTCTATTTTAACACCCCTTTCACCACTTGTCTCCTGGAAAAAGCCCTCCCCTCTGGATTCCTCTCTCTCCACATGTCTAACAGCCCTTTTACTCTCATTCCTTCTTTCAACACACTGTGACAACCCCGGTGTCAGCCCAGCTTCTGTGCCATGGCCAGCGACCCAGCACAGCCCAGAAACACACCTGTACCCACTTCCCCCCTCAACGGGAGGGAGACTGAGCGACACACCTGGCCCCAATCAGAGGCTGAGGAGGAGCCCAAGGATAAAAGGGAGCCAGAGACAGCCGCCAGGGGCCGAGAGAGGTAGCGATAGTTGTGTTGGCTGCCCAGCGTAGGAGCCAAGGAAGACGGGAGCCAGCCGGCTGAGATGAGGAGCAGTACTCGTGTTGAGCGTTTTTCGGTTTGTCTTTTGAGTAAATGCCCACAGCGGGCCAACCTGCCGACGGTCTCTGTTTCGTTGTTGGGTCGGGTGCTAAAGTTCCCCCGTGGTTGTCACAGTTGGTGGAGAATGCGGGCAGAGTGAAACCACTACCAGAGCACCCGATTCAGTGAAGCAGACCGTGAACAGCCGGAACATGGAGGCAGCAATGCAGTTACTGATCCAAGCCCAAACCAGGCTGAGGGCATGGCCACTCTCCAGACGATGGTGGCGCAGCTGGGCGCCCGACATACCGCGGCGCTGCCCGGAGGGACACCAGCCAGCCGTCTCACCAAACAAACACCGGAGGACGACGTGACGGCGTACCTGGAGGTCTTCGAGCGGGTGGCAACGCGAGAGGGCTGGCCCGAGGCACAATGGGCGAATATCGTCACCCCGTTCCTGACGGGAGACGCGCAGCGAGCATACCAGGACTTGGACACTGGAAGTGCAGCCGATTATAAAACTGTTAAGAAAGAGATTCTGAACATTCATGGACACAACTTGGCTACTAGGGCCCAACGGGTTTTTTCGTGGGAATATAATGGCACCGAGCCGGTGCGCAGCCAGTTGGCTCAATTGCGAAGGCTGACACGTAATTGGTTGAAAGAGGGGGATGGCCCGGACGTGGTCGACAGGGTCATACTTGATAAATGTGTACGCTCCCTGCCGCTGGAGGCCCAAAGGTGGGCCACCCAGAAATCCCCGACCTCAATTGATGAACTAGCTCAAGTGCTGGACGCATACCAGGTAGCCCAGCAGATGAAGGGCGCGGCCGCCCAAAGCACTCGCCCTAGGGAGGTGCGGCCTGAGAGACAGGTGAGGGGTGGGGAGCGGGGCACGCCAGCCCCGCCCACCACCTCGCAGAGAAGAACCCGAGCACCATCACACCGAAAGGACTGGCACTGCTATTCCTGTCGACAGAAGGGACATCTAGCTCGCCAGTGTCCCGGCGGAGGCGAAGCATCCATGCCCACTGCCAGCACCCCAGAACCCCCTTCAGCCGGACGCTGTTTATTCTCCGACTGCCTGACCTCCGAGGGGTCCGAAGCGCCCCGTCTACCAGTAAAAGTGGGGTGTCAGGATACGTGGGCTCTTCTCGACACGGGCAGTCACCTGTCCCTGGTCCGACCCGACCTCGTCGATGGCCCCCCAGAGAAGATGGTGGAAGTGACCTGCATACATGGCGACGTCCGCAGCTACCCGACTCATCATGTCGTGATCCATACCCCAAAGGGTACGTATGCGGTACAGGCGGGTGTGGTCCCAGAGCTGCCGGTTCCCCTCCTCCTGGGCCGAGACTGCCCCCTGCTGGAGAAGTACCGAGGTGAATGCCGCGACAGAGGCCGAGGCCGGCCACGTGCCACCCGGAGGCGCAGGGACCGTCATCCCGCTGCGTGCGCAGCTCTGAGGTCCCCCACACACTCGACTGATGAAGGGCCTGGAGGAGAGGATGACGTGGCCCAGCGTGAGCAACAGGCCTCCCTGGAGACACCGGGGACTGCAACCGCCAGTGAGCAGGCCCACCTGCCATGGACAGCCCTGACACCGCCGCGGCCTCGCCAGCCCCAGCTCAGCAGACAGGCCTGGACCCGGACAGCTCCCCCCTCACCACGCTGTCGGACTTCCCATTTACTGCTGGGGATGGAGCCGCCCGAGAAGGGCCATTCGCAACAGCACAGATGGAGGACAAGGTCCTGAGGAATAACTGGGCACAGGTGCCAGCCCACGATGGGAAGCCCCAAGATCCGGCGAGTCCCCTTGTTTATCCTGACTTCGCCACTCGGCGCAATCTACTGTATAGAGTAGTGAAAAGTAATGGGGACGTGGTAGAGAAGCTGGTCGTACCCCGGCCATATGTAACCCAAGTACTGTACATGGCCCACACCCACCTATTAGGGGCGCACCTAGGAATGGAGAAGACCTGGGAGAGAATTGAGGCAAGGTTTTATTGGCCTGGGTTGAAGAAGGAAGTCTGTGATTATTGTAGAGAATGCCCCGATTGTCAGAAAAATGCACCCAGGCCTACCGTGCGCAACCCCCTAGTCCCATTGCCGATAATTGAAACCCCATTTGAGAGACTGGCTATGGACATAGTGGGGCCCCTCCCCAAGACCAGCAGAGGCCACAGATATCTACTGGTGATGGTGGACTACGCCACTCGGTATCCTGAAGCCGTGCCACTGCGTGCCGCCTCTTCCAAGTCTGTAGCCAGGGAGCTGATGCTGCTGTTTAGCCGGGTGGGGATTGCCAGGGAAATCTTAACAGACCAGGGCTCCTGCCTTATGTCCAGGGTCTTAAAGGATCTCCTGAGTCTCTTACAGGTGAAGCAGCTGAGGACGTCTGTGTACCACCCCCAGACAGACGGGCTGGTGGAGAGATTTAACAAGACCCTCAAGAGCATGTTGAAGAAGGTAATCGACCTTGATGGGAAGAACTGGGACCAGCTCCTTCCACATGTGCTGTTCGCCATCCGGGAGGTACCCCAGGCCTCCACTGGGTTCTCCCCGTTCGAGCTGCTGTATGGGAGGAGACCGAGGGGGCTGCTCGACCTGGCCAAGGAAGTCTGGGAGAGCCGTCCCTCCCCCCACCACTCCGTCATCAAACACGTGGAGGGGATGAAGAAGAGGCTGGCCCAGATCTGGCCGGTGGTGCGGACGCACCTGGAACAGGCCCAGCAAGCCCAGGCTCGGGTGTAAAACAGGGGGGCCCAGGTGCGTACCGTCCAGCCAGGTGAGAAGGTACTGGTCCTAATCCCCTCATCTGAATGTAAGTTCCTGGCCAAGTGGCAGGGGCCTTACGAGGTGGTTGAGCAGGTGGGGAAGGTGAACTATGTGGTTAGACAGCCGGGGAGACGCAAACCTACGCAGCTCTACCATATCAATCTGCTTAAAAAGTGGCACTCTCACCCTGTTCCATTGGCTGGTCCAGTGTTTCGAACCCACTCTCCCCCCCCTGAGGTTCCAATGGGAGCCATGTTGGGGCCCAGCCAGCAGCAGGATCTCTGTGAAGTGGTCCTGCAGCACCAGGACGTCTTCTCAGAGCTGCCTGGGCGAACTACAATGACGACTCACGACATCCACACCGAGCCAGGGGTGACCGTTCGGGTGAGGCCGTACCGGGTCCCAGAGGCTAGGCGGACAGCCATTCAGGAGGAGGTAGAAAAGATGCTGAAGTTGGGGGTGACAGAGGAGTCTCAGAGCCATTGGTCTAGCCCCATAGTACTTGTACCTAAGCCAGATGGGACTTTTAGGTTTTGCAATGAGTTCAGGCAGCTGAATGCAGTGTCCAGGTTTGACGCCAATCCCACGCCCCGGGTAGACGAGCTCATTGAGCGGCTAGGGCCAGCCCATTTCATTACAACCCTTGACTTAACTAAATGCTTATGGCAGGTTCCCCTGACGCCGGCTGCAAGGGAGAAGACGGCGTTTGCGACCCCAAACGGGCTGTACCAATACACCGTACTCCCGTTCGGGGTACATGGGGCCCCCGCCACCTTCCAACGGATGATGGACCGGGTCCTGGGTCCTCACCGGGCCTATGCTGCGGCCTACCTGGACGACATTGTGATCCACAGCGCCACCTGGGGGGGTCACCTGACCCACCTGCGAGCCATCCTGGGGGCCCTGAGGGCCGCGGGCCACACAGCCAACCCGCGGAAGTGCCGCCTTGGGGTTGAGGAAGCCTCGTACCTGGGCTACCGAGTGGGACGAGGCAACGTGTGGCCCCAGGAACCGAAGCTGGAGGCCGTCAGGGAGTGGCCCCCCCCCTGTGACGAAAAAACAGGTGAAGTCGTTCCTTGGACTGGTGGGGTACTACCAGAGGTTCATCCCCCAGTACAAAACCCTGGCCGGCCCGCTCCACGACCTCACCAAGAAGAACCTACCTGACCGCGTTCTCAGGACCAGAGAAGCGGAGGAGGCCTTCACCATGCTCAGGCAAGCCCTCTGCTCTGATTCAGTACTGGTTACCCTTGATTTTGCCCTGCCTTTTGTTGTCCAAACTGATGCTTCAGCCATAGGGGTGGGAGCAGTCCTCTCCCAGGTGAAGGATGGAGAGGAGCATCCAGTGACCTACGTAAGCCGCAAGTTCCTACCCCATGAGCGGGCCTACTCCACGGTAGAGAAGGAGGCATTGGCCATCAAGTGGGCAGTGGAGAAGCTCCACTACTACCTCCTGGGGAGACGCTTCGACCTCGTCACGGACCATGCTCTGCTCCGGTGGATGGCCGCCGCCAAGGACACGAATGAGCGGGTAACACGATGGTTCCTTATGTTGCAGGATTACAGTTTCAGAGTGGTGCACCGCCCGGGACGGGAGAACACCAACGCCGACGCCCTGTCCCGCCGCGATGCCTGCTTCTGGGCCATACGTGGGGAACCTGGCTTCCTTCTTGGGAGGGGGAGTTGTGACAACCCCGGTGTCAGCCCAGCTTCTGCACCATGGCCAGCGACCCAGCACAGCCCAGAAACACACCCCACTACCCCCCTCAACGGGAGGGAGACTGAGCGACACACCTGGCCCCAATCAGAGACTGAGGAGGAGCCCAAGGATAAAAGGGAGCCAGAGACAGCCGCCAGGGGCCGAGAGAGGTAGCGATAGTTGTGTTGGCTGCCCAGCGTAGGAACCAAGGAAGACGGTAGCCAGCCGGCTGAGACGAGGAGCAGTACTCGTGTTGAGCGTTTTTTGGTTTGTCTTTTGAATAAATGCCCACAGCGGGCCAACCTGCCGACGGTCTCTGTTTCGTTGTTGGGTCGGGGGCTAAAGTTCACCCGTGGTTGTCACAACACATCTCAATGGATCGCTCTTAAGTCTCACACTTGCAGTCACATCCAACCCTCCACACCATACATTAAAGTCACCCACTACCATACAGTTCTTACCAACCATCCCTCCCAGTTTATCAAAAAAAAACGTCCTCTCCCTTTCATTATTCAGTGCATACACATTTAACAATTCAAATTTTTGAGCTAAATGCTCAAAAGTAATCCCTATCGCTCTCCCCTCACCATCATCCACACATTCCCTAACATTCTCAACTACAGCTCTTTTAACTAATATTACAACCCCTCTTGTTCTGACTTCACCATTGTTCACATACATTTCCCGCATCCATTCTCTATCAACTGCTCTCACACACGCCTCATCCCAATGTGTCTCTTGCAAACATGACATATCAGACTTACATACCATAGTTTTCTGTCTCTTACTCTTATCCCTTAGCCCATTTGTATTAAAGGATGTACCACTGTCACTATCGCCGTAGTAGAAACTTTTTTCTTGCTGTAATTCCCCTCTGACAGCGTGCGTGGAAAAGGCCCCGTCCTTTTTTAGAAGCTACAGAAAGATGTGAAACTCAACAATCTACCTCCTCTATGAGCTTAAATACACTGTCAAATCCTTGGATGATGTACTTTTAACTACGATTCAGCCCATGTCACAATTTTCTGCTTTTGTTTTTTAAAGACAAGAGATTTGTGTCTCCTCTAGTTTATAATATTCTTTAATGTAAGCAGCCTACCCATCCTCCCAGGTCCAAGCTTCATCGACACCGCCGGTCAGAGGAGCAGCTTTTGGCATGTTCACGGAGCGAGGAGCCTTTGCTAGACAAGCTGCCCTGCCTGTACCGCAGCGTGGCACCGGACACCTGGTGCGACAGCGGCTCCCTCCTGACCAACCTGCGCACCATTATCTGGGAGGAGCAGAAGAAGATAGTTTGGGTGGAGCCAGACCTCTGGTGACAGGGAGGAAGGAATGGAAATGACTTGAGGAAAATGTACATGTAGAAGAAGGCTGTGTGGGAAACAATGTTGAATTTACTAGAGTAGATTCACAGACTAATGATTCTTGGAAAAATAGATTTGATGAAGTCTGAAAAATAAAAGGAGTTCATGCACAAAAAGGTATTTTTTTATATCACGAAAATGTGTTGTGGAGGAACAGACAATAATTTGCAAGAGATGTTTTTAGAAACATATCTGTATACGTATCTGTGATACTTATGAGTAACTGGGAAAGTACAGGATCTGTGACATGACAGTGTTATCCCAAATAAGTTGAAAGGAAACAATCACAATTTTCAACAATGTCGCTCTCTCTCTCTCTCTCTCTCTCTCTCTCTCTCTCTCTCTCTCTCTCTCTAACTCTACCCCCCAATGCACGCAGGCGCACACACACACACACACACACGCTTGCTTGCTGGTAGTCCATTGAGTTCGATGATGACATCTCTCCTCGTTAACAGTGTGTTCTTTGACGACTGTAGAATCCAATTCTTGATCCCCAAGTTTAATTGCACGTTGAAGTCTGAGTTAGTGGGGGCAGGCATGGTTGTGTGTCTCCTTAGTCTGTTCTGTTGTTTTTTCACATTCCTCTCCATTTCCAGCTGTTCTATACCTCTGTGGCCAATCTCCCTCCAGTTGGAACTGTTAATGGCAGCTTGCTCTAGTCTCAAGGGGTCGATACAGTTCTTCAGTGATGTTTTTTGCCGGTTTTTGTATCGCTTCTTCTGACCACCTGCGGACCGACGGCCCAGATTAAGCTGTCCATACAGGACTTGACATGGCAGGCATTCTTGAGGCATCCTGATGACATGCCCAAGCCAGCGCAGTTGGTGTTCAGTGACCATGGCTTCTGTGATCTTGCAGTTTGTCCTAGCAAGAATCTTGGCATGGAGAGCACAGTCACACCATGTGATCCCCATAATTCGCTGCAGACATCTTATGTGGAACCGCTCCAGCAACCTTAGGTGGCAGTTGTATGTGACTAAGGCTTCACAGCTTTAAAGGAGACTTGTGATGTAGATGGCTTTGTAAATGACAATTTTGGTGTGGAAGTGTTTGTTTTGGAAGACCTTACGTCGAAGATTGCTGAATGCTACAGAAGCTTTTTGATTCAATTGTGATTCAATTCAATTGATTCAATTGTGAGTCAGTTGTGAATTAGAGTTGCAGCCCTCAGAAGGATGCTGCTCAGGTATTTGAAAGATGGAACAACTGAGAGTGGTTGGTGTTCTATAATGAAGACAGACATAGTTGGTGGGGGGCTGGACCTCCATTGGCCTAACACGTCAGTATTGGTGGTGTTGACTGATAGACCCAGCCTGCTCTAGCATTCACAACTGTGGCAAGGATGGTTTGCAGGTCTTCTGGTGTGTGAGCTACAAGAGCACAGTCATCAGCATACTGCAGCTCAAGGACCTGCACTGCTGACAACTTGGTGGTTGCCTGGAACCTTCGAATGTCGAAGAGGTTTCCATCTTTCCTGAAATCTACTGTGATCCCACTACTACCTTCCAGATCTTTATGAAAAAGCGTTGTGACACATAGGAGGAAAATGTTGAAGAGTACTGGTGCCAGCACACACCCCTGCCTCACTCCAGTGCATACATTAAAGATTGCCAATTCCTTTTCTCCTATGGCTACCCAAGCCACCTTCCCATCATGGAACTGTGACAGAATGTTCACAAATTTGCTTGGACAGCCAAACTTCCTCAAGATTTTCCAAAGTAGCTCTCGATTCACAGTGTCAAAAGCTTTGGAGAGGTCTACAAAAGCCATGAAAAGGTCCTGATGTTGTTCACAGTACTTTTCTTGTAGTTGCTTTACTGTGAAAATCATATCCACAGTACTCCTGTTTGTCCTGAAACCACACTGTGACTGGCAGCAGATGTCTGTCAAGTGCTTCACCATCCTCCATAGCATCAGGTTTTTTGGGTTCTTCTACCCAGCCTCTGGGTTCTTTTGACCTAGCCGCTGGGTTGTTTTTGGGTTTTTACCCAGCCGCTGGGTTGTTTTTACTCAGCTTGCTCTCTCCATCTGGCCCCCATGTAACTGGCTCAATGATTCCTCCCTCTCCACCTCAAGCTGATGCGTGGTGAACGTTTTGGTGCAAAATGGCTGCCGTGCATCACCCAGGTGGGTGCTACACATTGGTGGTGGTTGAGATGAGTTGCCCCCTTCAATGTGAAGCGGTTTGGGTGTCTAGAAAAGCACTATATAAATGTTATTATTATTATTATTATTACCCAGCCACTGGGTTCTTTTTACCCAGCCGCTGGGGTTTTTTCTTTTTTTTTACCCAGCCGCTGGGTTGTTTTTACCCAGCTGCTGGGTTGTTTTTTTGTTGTTTTTTTGGGAGGGGGGGTCTTTTACCCAGCCGCTGGGTTCTTTTTACCTAGCTGCTGGGTTTTTTTGGGGTTTTTACCCAGCCACTGGGTTGTTTTTTGGGTTCTTTTACCCAAAAACAGATATTTTGATATTGTGCCTGACATGGATGGTATGTGCTCTTGAGTGTCACATGGAGGGGTTCTGCCCCTTTAACGAATCCCCACATCCTAATTATCCATAGCCCATAAAATGTGTGGCACCTTTGCAGCTCTGGTGAGTCAGTGGTCAATTGGGAGAAATTTCGCCACCCCCTCAAGTTGAATTTTCTGCTCTGTGTTAAATGCACAGTCCAAATGGGCATCTATGTGCTTACATTTGGGGTGAGTATTGCACTCCTTCTCCCCTTGTCTCCCACATGTGGTCTTGTGAACACTGAGTGATCCACGGCCCTAAATCCTCCCACTGGGTGTCAACTGTTTTGACCAGAGGCACATGTGGTGTCGAGTTACACACACAGTGGAGCTGGGTTATAGCGGGGGTCGGCACAACTGTCAATGCTCACATATCATCCCAATACATCCAATCACATCCAATCACTAGTCATAAAATCACTTTCTTTCCCTTGCCGGAACCAAAGTTTTTCAAATCCCTCATCAACTCCTTCACTTACGTTGGCTGCAACATGCAAATCAGAATCTTCCATGAATGTGTGTTGTGGTGACATGCAAGTATACGCCAATTTAAGCAAATCAGAGGTTATTGATCTCGGCCTTGACCGTGACATATTCCATTGGTATAAGTACAATGGCTTGCCACGCCCTAATTGTATATACTGGCCTGGGATGTCTGATATTCTAGTGACCCTAATTCCCTCCTCTGTACAATGCAATATCAAGCCTAATGCACACATCACATCTCTGGCTAACACATTTACAGGGCAACATCTGGAAAAGAGAAAAGGGTGTTTTGTTCTGTCACCGTGTTCTGTGACGACCGACAATGGCGTGGTATATAATTCTCTTACTGCAACACCTGATGCCCCTACAGTGTCAATATATCTACCACTCAATTTCGGGGGCACTTGAACTTCATTTTGTTTTATTATTAAAACCTTAGCTCCAGAGTCAACCAAAGCGTATTATGTTTTTTGTTTCTCTCTGCCATTTCTAAAATCATTTCAGGTAAATTCTCAATTGTGCTCACCTTTGTCATACTGAATACGCCCTGGCTGTCATGTGTTAATGTATGTGTTAGTGTGTGTGTGTGTGTGTATGTAGATGTAGTGCCAGGGGTGCATTCACCAGACTTCCGGGATCTCCTCCGTCCCCGCTTCCAGTCACACTTCATCTTCGATGTACACACCACGTGTGTCCAGTGTGTTCCAGTCTCTTTCTTGGTTCAGTACAGTCTTTTGCCCAATGATCAGGGGCCCAACAGTTCCAACACCCCTTGTCTCAAGGGCCTGCATTGCGGGGTCCTCAGCCTCTGCTCCAAGGGGGACCACCTTTGCTTCTCCCTCTGCCTCTGTTGGGGCTCTGCTGAGTCTGGAACTGTGCCAGCTGACAGCTGATTTCTTCCTCCGTGCCGTCCAGGAAACAGATCTTGAACTGTCGTTCATATGGGGAGTCATTTTGTTTGTTCGACGGCGCTGGTGGTGCTAGACCGCTGTTTTCCCTGAAAACCTTAGTCAGTCTGACTAAAGTCAGACACAGTCTCTCCAGGCTGCTGTCTACAGACCTTTATTGTACCCCATCTCATGGTGGCCGGGAAACTGTCTCTCATTCTGTCACATAGTCCCTCTGCATGGCACCAATAATCGGCATTGTCTGCCAGATATAACGGTCAGTTTCTTCTGGCCAGCCCCGCCTGCACTCGTCCCCATTTCAATTTCATGCTGTGCATTAACAGAGATTTGGTTTCTCTCAACATTAGTCTGTGTTGATGTACAATTTCGAGCAACATATTGACACTTGTTCTTCCAGCAGTGAGGCTGGATGTTTCAGACTCGCCTTGCGAGGAGGAAACAACCTCGGTCATACTCGCCTTGCATGGGGGTGGGGAGGTCGCTGGGCTCTGCATGACGGGCTGTGCTGCTGCAGCCAGTGGTTCTCTGGCCTCTGGATATAGATGGGCAGGCTGTCGTTGGTCTGCAGCAGGTTGCCGCTGATCTACGGGTCTCTGACGAGTGGCTGAGACGGGGAGAAGATCCAGGTACTTTCTGAAAGCTGAGGACAGTGATTAATTGCCCCCCCACACCCTTCTATCTCTTGTCTCACTATTCTTTTGCCTGTTTTTTTTTTCTCATATTTTTCCATCTTATCCTTATCCTGCAAGTACTGCAGCTGGGTCCCCCCCCTTTTTTTTTTCTCTCTTTCAGCTGGTTTGCAGTAAAACTACCAGTTTCAGGAAAACACTTTTTCCACATTGAAAGCTGATTACAGGGGTCATCACCATATCCTTCACACATAATTTTCACACATCCTGACAAACAAGAATTGTCAGTCAAAGGTTTGCTTTGGTTTTTGCCCATACTGCTATATTGCTGTCTCTCTCTTACCCGGAAATTTCCTGTACTGACAATTCAATTGACATTATTCATTATTTCCTTTGCCAATGGGTCATCACCCCTAAGTGAATGTCATTACCTTCAGATGTCTCCACGTGGTCTTCAATACTGTATCCTCATTTAAATAAAAAAGCTGTATTGTACAATTCCTCTCCCCACAATCGCACAGCTCTCTTCTCAACCCCGGGAGTCGACTACGAGCTGTCCTCAGTGGAGGTAGACTTCCTGGGTCTTAAGCGATTTTTAAATCCCTTCACCAGACTGGCCGGCCAGATTCCACACAGGGAGTGAGTTAAGGAAGAATATGAGTTAGGCTTCCTGGGCGAGCCCCCAAACTGTCGTGGCAATTATTTAATTCCACTCTGACAGAAATGAGGAACGAGACAAAAATCTCTTGCAGTATTGTCACACGATTTTAATACATGTTCATTAACAGACGCATCCAAGCCCAGGCGCCTGAATGTGCACCGATCAATACAGTACAGTCTCTCTTAGAGGGCAGTTATGTGTTCTTCCCCTCCTTAGCTCATGTCTTCCAGCTCTCATCCACCAAGGCCATTTCTCCAATTAATGTGTACACACTTGCTACACTCAGTGAGTCTCCCATACAGCCAACAATTAGCAATAGGCCCTTATTTGTGTACCTGGAGAAGACACGTTATAAGACTACCTTTGTTCTATTACACAAGGACTTCAAGCATCTATCTAAGCAATGTAAGATCATGGTGAAAGATTGAAAGTAAACAAACATCAAACATGAATTGCCCTCACAGAGTCCATGAAAGGCACAATGAGAGGATTTGGATTTATACGACAGGGTGTCTGGTTGCATTGAGAGGCTGACGCTACCTTGGTGTAAACTGGCGAAAGTCACCACAGATGGATCACCAAATTTAACAGGAGAAAACGTCAGAATGCCGAAAAGAATCCAGGACAAGGTGAAAGAAGAGGACCCTGAGTTGGAGGTAATTTTCCTACATTGTATTATCCACCAGGAATCCCTGTGCAACACTGTATTGCAGCTTGATCACGTAGTGAAGCCAGTCGTAAAACTGACCCTAGGGTTAGTGTTTGGATGTGAAAAGTTTCATGGCTATGTCTATGGACTGCCCACCTTTACAGCAGAAACAGATCACCAACCACTTGTTTCAGTCTTCAGAAAAATCTGAACGACATGTCTCCCCAGATCCTGCGGATGATGATGAGGCTGCAGAGATATGATATGGATCTAGTCTACACGCCAGGTAAATACATCATTCTGGCTGATGCACTGTCCTAAGCACCTGCACCAGTCACAAAGACACAGGTCAACACCATCTCGGTGGATGTAGAAATGCATGTTAACTTGATTGCTTCCTCCCTCCCAGTGTCAGACACGATGTACAAGAAGATTGCACTAGAAATGAAAAAAGAAATGACATTGCAGACAGAGATGGCCAACCTCCAACATTGGTGGACAAAGTAAACTCTCACAATTCTATCCTATCAAAGCAGTGCTGAGTGTGGTCAATGGCCTACTGCTGAGGCAAAACAGGATTATCATTCCAGAGTCTATGCGCCAAGAGGTGCTCAGCCGGATCCACTAGGGTCACCTTGGCATTGAAAAGTGTAAAAGAAGGGCTAGGGAAGCTGTTTATTACCCAGGTGTCCATAGAGACATTGAGACACTGATTAGTAAATATGACACATGTCAAAGACACCATTACAAGCAAACCAAAGAGCCAATGCTGATTCAAGACATGCTAGCCAAGCCATAGCAAAAAGTAGAAACAGATCTCTTCCATCTGAATGGAAAGGACTTTCTCTTAGTAATAGACTATTAATCAAACTATCCTGAAATCGCACAGCTAAACAGCACATCTGCAAGCAGTGTTATTACTCACCTGAAAAGAATCTTTGCCAGGCACGGAATTCCTCAAACAGTGCAGAGTGACAGTGGCCCCCAGTATATTTGCCAGGAGTTTCAGATGTTTGCAGAACAGTATGGGTTTCAACACACCACATCAAGCCCTCTCCATCCACAGGCAAATGGGAAGGCAGAGAAAGGAGTGGAATTGTCTAAAGACTCCTGAAAAAGGCCGCTGAAACCAACTCAGACCCTTACCTGGCATTTTTGACCTATTGATCCTCACCTCTGGCATGTGGAGCATCGCCTGCGGAGCTCCTCATGAACCGTAAACTGCGCAACACACTGCCATGCATGCCTGTGAAAAAGGAAAACAGGGAACTGACACAGAAACACATGCAGCTCAAGTGGGAACAGAAAAAGAACCATGCACGACAAGGTTGCCAGGAGTCTGAAACCTCTTACAGAGCATGATGTGGTCAGAATCTGCATGGAACAGAAAATCAGTGGTCCTGAAAGAAGTAAGTCCAAGGTCATATACCATTGGGACTGAAGATCAAATCAAATCAATTTTATTTGTATAGCCCAATATCACAAATTACAAATTTGCCTCAGTGGGCTTGACAGCAACACAACATCCTGTCCTTAGACCCTCTCATTGGCTAAGGAAAAACTCCCTAAAAAACCCCTTCAACAGGGAGAAAAAATAGGAAGAAACCTCAGGGAGAGCAACAGAGAGGGATCTCTCTCCCAAGACGGACAGCGTGCAATGGGTGTTGTGTTCACGCAATTTACATAATACAGCACTGAAAGATGATAACAGAATTATAATGGACATAAAATTTATGAAGAACATGATGCACAGGATGCCAAGCAGTGTCCACATGCCAACGGAGCAGTCCAGGACCCAAGCCATGTGACCAGCATCGTCATGTAATAAAAGAAAAACTTATGTGAGGAGTGGAAGGGTACTGGACAGGTACTGTGGAGAAACTGCAGAAGTCTGCATAAGACTTAGGAGACATTTCAGGAACAGGCAGGTGCTGAAGTGACACCTCCTGTCGTGCATCCTCCTGACGTGCACCCAACTGAGTTTCCTCCACCTACCCCAATGACTGAAACACCAATCATGCGCAGGTCTAAAAGGGCTAGAAAACAGAAAGTTATAATGGACTTGTAGGATAAAAAAACAAAAACAAAACAAGAGACTTTGAGTTTGGTTAGAGATATCATACAAGACATCAGAGTGTGGAGTTATTTGAAAACTTATCAGAAACTTACATTGAGTTGGGATACCTGAAAAAGAAATAATGTGACTTACCTGTTCGTTGTTAAAAAAGTGCTTTTAAGTTTTTTAAGTGTTAAAGATATTGTTTAATGTTTAAATGACTAGGTGTGGCAATAGCTTAATATGACTTACCCGTTTGTTATTTTACCTGAAAAGGAAAGTGTTAAAAATGTGGTGTAATGTTTAGATGACTAAGTTTGTTTATAGCTTAACGGTCTGTAGACTTTATACTTACCTTGTATTCTTATTCTTATTATTTTTTTTGTATTAACTTCAAAGGAAGGAGGACGTAATGATATGTGCCCACTGGGCTAGTAGGTGGCAGTATTGGTATATCTTGTTTATTGTAGAAGGTTAAGGTTCATGCGACGACCAGGATGTGGCGACCCCTAACGGGAGCAGCCGAAAGTAGTAGTAGTAGTAGTAGTTAAGGTTCATGCACAGAACATTCTAGGGTCAGAACATGTGACAACCATGGTGCAGACAAGACGTGATTAAATACACAGAGACAATATATACTTTTAAGCTTGATTTATTACGTAACAGAACATTACACTTATCACTCCCTCCTTCTTTGCTTTCAACTCGAGTGGGAAGGAAGTAACACCGACAGACCTTCTAAACACCTTGATCTTAGCGGCTCTATCCCTCTGATGCTTTGAGATACAATCAATGGTAACTATGCCTCTTTTAGTTATCCTGATCAATCGTACATCTCCAAGGTTTTTCCCTACAAACTTTCCAGCCTCATGCCAGAAACCAAGACTTTGGGGAGAGAGGGAGTAGAGTGGAAGGGAGAAACATAAGTACAGCTTGTTGAAAAAGGTGATATGGGTTTTTGACCGTATTCTGTGACAGAGGCATTGTTCTTTGTCCTCTGTGGCAGAGGAAAAGAGGAAGGCCAAAGAGAAGGTTTATGGATGTGGTGAGAGAGGACATGCAGGTGGCTGGTGTGACAAGAAGATGCAGAGGACAGGAAGAGATGGAAATGGATGATCTGCTGTGGTGAACCCTAACGGGAGCAGCCGAAAGTAGTAGTAGTCTGTGACAGAGGCATTGGAGGAAGAGTGACCCCGGCAACCAGACGGCAGAGTGAGAGATGGACACGGACAACAGTTGAACAGCAAAGACGGCTTGGTACCTTGTTTCCCTCTTGTGTCTCACTCCTTCTCCTTTCTGTCTTACAGAGCAACCCCTGTTAAGTTTCCCAGCGCATCGTAAAGAAGGACCTCAATGAGGAGGAACCTCATTTTGTCTTAATTGGGTGTTTTTCCCAGACCGGGAGCCCACAATACATCAGAATTAATTACTATCGTTATTTACAGATTTATACAGATGGTTATAAAGACCCTAAGACAGGAAGAACAACAGCAGCAATAATAATCCCTAAGCATTTTGTTGGATATAGGAGGAGACTTTGTGATGACATGTCTGTTTTTGCATATGAAATTATGGCCATGGTTTTGCTTTGCAATGGGTAGAGGATGTCAGGCCAGAGAGAGAGAGAGGTAATTGCATCAGATTCGTGTGCAGCATTAATGAGTTTAAAATTTTGCAACTCCAGGAGTAGAGAGGATTTATTGTTGGAAATACTACAATCACAATTCAGAATTCACCAAACACATTTATCCGTTAGTTGTGTGGGTCCCTGCCCATGTCGGAACTGATGGGAATGAGAAGGCAGATAATGCAGCAAAACTAGCTTTGAAGAGTGGGAGTAATCACATTAATGTAAATATTAATAAGTTAGAAGCTAAAGTGATTAAGGGATAAATCAAAAAAGATGTGGCGGAACGAACGGGACTAAGAAAGTAAAGGAAGATATATTTTTAAAAACAAACTATTAGTTGGGAGTGCAGGGTCTGGAGGATGAAATAGGAAAGGAGAGGGTTATAACAAGATTAAGGAATGGTCATACTGGTCTAAACAGTTGGAAAGCATTGGAAAGCATAATAACGGAAAGTGTGAATATTGTGGGGAGGAAGAAACAATGGATCATGTATTATTGTATTGCCAGAAATAAACACCCATACAAATGAACGGAGACCCCATCAGCACCACTGACTCTTTTAAATTCCTTGGAACATACACCAGCAATAACCTGAAACGGAAAATTAACACTGAACACATCATTGCAAAAGCTCAACAACGACTTTATTTTCTTAGGCAGCTTAAAAAATACCGGATCAAACATCAACTTCTCGTTCTGTTTTACTCAGCCATTATCAAGTCAGTATAGTATGGTACAGCAGCACAGACAGTCAAACATGGAAAAAACTGCAGCGGATTGTCAGCAAGGCATCCAAAATCATAGGCAACCCATTTCCCTCAGTTGAATCTCTACATACTAACCGGACTGTAAAGCGAGTAAAGATCACCTCTGACCCCTCACATCCTTGCTCATCACCTCTTCCAGCTCTTTCCTTCAGGGAGGCGCTACAGGTCACTGTCAACTAAGACTAACCGCTTTACAAAGTTTTTTTCCTCAACTAGCCATAAGCGCTTTGAATTCCTCCCTACAGTCCCCTCCTCACACACCATTGGCATAAATACCACCTGTTATGCCTGATATGTTTATTTCTGTTATTGTGTAACTGTATTGTTCGTGATAATATGTGGATTGTCTATTGTTGTCCATGTATGTGTAACCAGGTTAAAATTAATGTTTTTATTTTATTTTGTTTGAGTATGAAATATCACCAAATCCTGTCTGTGTGCTGTGATTTGTGTTTACTACATTTTATTTTATGTCATTATTTACTTTTATGTATGTTTTCCAACGACCGTCATATACGTGTACTGTCGCTTTAAGAGAGAGGTCTTGTGGGTACACGGAAGAGGGAACGCGGGAGAGGCCATTTTTGTTTTGTGGGAGGAGTCTCAAGCAGCGATCGAGCCGAGCCACGCGTGTTTCTTACCGTAGGACAGTTTTGCTGGTTGAGGAGAACGTAACCTTGAGTATCCCTGTAAGAAGATACTGTAAGCTGTGGGATAAAATACTTGTTTATCCTTTCTTACATCGGAGTCCCGTGGACGGTTTCTTCTTCTAACGCACACAAGTGAAGTCCGGGCAGTGGTTGAACTTCGACCCCCACGTCCGTAAGAAACACCGCTCCCGCTGGAGGACTGGACGCTTGTCGAAGGGTTTGAAACTAAAATAAATGGCAAGGTGGGCCAAATAGAGTCCTGTGTGTCCCCCCTCCTTCCTTGATCATGATGATGATGATGATGATGAGAGACTGAGGGCCCCCCACAACACCTGGGACCCCACCGAAAATAGAACACAACGCAGAGCTAACGATGAGAGTGACGGGCGTGCAGCAGGCTGATCAGCATAGAACAGCATAGGACTGCCCCCGTTACATATGTATTGTGCTGCAGAATGTAAAGTGTACCAAAAACAAATTCCACCGGCCTTGGTCGTGTGGCTAATAAAATTATGTCTATCTATCTATCTATCTATCTATCTATATGACTCAGGGGAAGAGGTTTTAAGGAATGCAATAAGAGAGATTGGAGAGCAAAATATCATAGTCTAAACAAATCTTTCAGTAACAAGTGTTGGAATCTCCCTCTAGAGTATCGAAGAACATCAAGAATAATGAATAGAATTTGAGAAATATTAGTATTAGGCATTTATTTATTTTTGTTTTATTTTTGTTCCTTTTATTTATTTTATTTCCTTTTATTTATTTATATATATTTATCGTGTTTATTGTTTCGTATTTGTATTTCTTTGTATGGTGGAATTATTAGAGGCTAGCGCTTTAGTTCACACTCCAGATCGGTGGGTAGCGGTAATGCACCCCAATCCGTTTGCTAACCGCCAATAAAATTAAACCAAGAAGACGACGAAGAAGAAAAAGAAGAAGTAGATACGACTTTGTCCAACTCACACTTCCGCTACTGCGTGCAAAAGTTTGTTTGAGCCTCGTTAAACTTCAGCACCTTAATGACATCCGGCTTATAATTTACTTAGACTTTACATGTTTCGATTTCCCGTTACTTATTATAGCGAATAGATAATTTTAGTCTGCATAAGTTCGTTTTTGCGGATTTCTTCGAGTGATGAGTATGTCGACGAACACCTTGTACAATGATCAAACTGGAGCGGAGGCTGCTGTGGAAGCGGGGCAGGAGAGCACACCGACCTCCTCTGGCACCGCGGTTGGGTTTGGACTTTTCAGCAGTGACTTTAAAAAGTAAGACGAATGTGTTCCGTTCCCTGTTGGTGTTTTCTCTTTTCAGTACAACATGGCTATTGTAAAGGGTTGCCAACTCCTTGAAATGGAAATAAGGAACGGGACAGGGACGAGGGTTGGATGGACGGGGCGGCGCGGGCATAACAAATATAATGTGCCTTACACACACACACACATTATATATAATAAGGAACGATTCCCTATTTTAAGGAACGGTTGGCAACCCTACTATTGTATCAAACTTAATGCAGCTCTGTCTAATTGGCATGTTGGCTTGGTGGAATAAGAGGCCAAGCTCCTCTGTATCAATTTGGTAATGATGACGAACAACCATGTTGGCAGTTTTTGCTCCTTGTTTTAGATAACCCACTTAAGGGTGTTGCTTAGGAAAAAGCATACACGAACTGGGAGGTTTATTTGAGTATTAGTTATCAATTAACACGCCCATTGAAATCGAATATATCCTCTGCAAGAACAAATCCAGAAAGATGTAGAAAGATGAGGTGAACTTAAAAAGTAGGATAATATAAGGTGAGATGGGACGAATAGGGGTGTGTGGGATGGAGGAGTCAGACAAGAGGTTGATGGTTTCTAAATGGTTAGTCTTCCTCAGCCCGAGCAATTGTGGTTCAATAAGTTTAATTTTCTATAAGTCATTACAAGAAAAAAAATCAAAGCGACACTTTTGTACCCACCTCTTTCTACTTTTTAGGGAGTCAGCAGAATGTGTTCTTGAGACTTTACACTGTACTGTTCTCCATTTCTAATTTGATTAATTGTAAAAAAGTTTTAATATTATAACCTAAATAAAGGACAGCTGTCCGTCCACATGGTTAAGCCTAATTATCCTGGGAATAATGAACAGTGAAATGTGGGGCCCCACTGCTATTCTGCGTTGGCAGAATATTAATTTTAATAACGACCTACTCCTTGAGCAGAGAAATCAATACTGGACCTTTTCATTTTATTATGTTATGGTGAAATGTCACAAATACCTCTTAACAAAGCAAGTAAGAGTCCCCCAAATCACTGCTAGGAATGCTTAAATTAATTTACCACTTTCCTGGCGTACTATGTTGTGTTATGAAAAATAAACAATACTATAGTAGAGTGGGAGATTTGTATTTCAACACTTGACTAATTTTTTCATTACCACATCATTTCACTACCAGAACTGATAAAATAGAGACTGGCCTATAGTTTTTGTAGTACTGAAAAGCTAAAAAGCCACCAAAACCACCATCATCAGAGAGAAAACCTAGGCTGGCTGGTAAAAAGATTATTTAAAGGTTGTGCAATAGAAAGAAATGTCCATTTTAAAAAGCAGGAGTCCTCATTATCAGTAGAGGTTTTCAAACACACAATGTCTCAAATCACGTCTGTGTTTATAACATAATACTTTCGTCAGCAGACTTGGTCATATGGGTGTCCACGGCTCTGGAGAAATTATCAGCGTGGTGATGTAGACCCACTGAAATGATTGGTATTTAAGTCTTTGTGGCATAACCTCCTTATGCAGTCTTCAACATCACAAATTTGTCATGGTAACGTTTCACCAACTAGGCTACTCCTCCATATTTTAAATCTGAAAAAAGGCTTGTCAGCAAGTTTGGATCCCTGATTTGGATCTCTGCCTGTTTTCGACGTCAGTAATCCCGTAGAGGGCAGCAAATTACCAATTTATTCATCATTTGATTTAGGTTTTGCTGTAAACCAGCACTCTTGTAACAGTTAAGTTGCGGGGTTTGCTTTCTCCATCCATCCATTATCCAAGCCGCTTATCCCAATTGGGGTCGCGGGGATGCTTATTATTTTCATTTTGTGACCTGGTTATTATTTTGGTTTCTTTCTGCAGGGTTTGCTCTCTGAATGTTTTAAAATGCTGCCGTTCAAGTCATTCTTCAGGACTCACTGTGGGCAATTTTATTTTGTTCCTATAAATACCGTTGTTGCTGTCATGCTTGTATCGGAATGCTCTGGATTTTAGCAAAGCTGTGTGGTTTAGACTACAACATCTTGTTTAGGCCTTCCACTCAAATTTAGATTTATTTGATGCACCAGTAACTACAAATTAGTCCTGAAATTATTTGTTAATTGCTCAGTCAATCAACAGAAAATTAATTGATTGTAAATTTTGTCATTTATCAAGTAAAAATGCCAAACATTTGCTGGTTACAGGTTCACACATGGTAAGATTTGTTTGCTTTTCTCTGATTAATATAATTACAGAATGATTACTTTGGGAATTTTGGACTGCTGGTTTGACACAGTAAACTGTTAAGACATAATTTTGGCTCTGAACTTGTGATGGGCCTTTGTCATTATTTTTGAAATGTTTTATTAGATGCATCCCTCGCTTGTGTCTGCAAATCTGAGGTTTGTATTATTAGCCAGGCTAATGTTTAGGACAATGTAGTTTCTCTAAGCTGTTTCACATGGCAGACTGTTCAGTTGGACAAAGCTAGGTCATATTGTTGGCGCCCTCCAGGCCAAGCTGTAGGACCTGGAAAAACTTACTAGGCTGTGAATGTTGCTTCTGTTAGCATGTTTTGCATCCATCTGACACAATTCACAATGCCCAGACATGTGTTCTGCCGTCAGTTATTGGGACTGTCCCTTACAGTGGAGAAACAGATGGTAGTTGTAGCGTCCCTGTATGGGAGACTCCATATTTCTTTTCAGTTTCACCAACACCAACAGTTTGGTTACAAGTATTCTTGAAGCACCTAAGACTGCTGAAATTTAGTTTAGTTAGTTACATGAGTTATTAATTTTATGATGAGCCATTGATGTGATTATTGTACTTTGAGAACTAATTAAAGACTATCATGAATGGCAGTTGGCTTGACTTTTAACCTTTGGGGGCTGAAACCATACTGTTGTAGGGATTACTGGGCATCATCCTCTGGAAGAAAGTTTTAAGAAATTAACCTCTTAAATTTTTTTTTTTAATGTGAGGATCTACACATCAACAAAACTTGCACACATTCTGTGCTCTTGACTAATGTTCCCTGGGTTGGAAGAGTTATTTGTAAATGAGCCAAAAAGCATGCCACAATGGTACAATTAAAACTAGACAACACTGCTTGCAATTAAGAATGGAAAAATGACATGTCAAATAATGAAATTGTAAACAATTGCTCATGCTATGCCCACACCAGAGAGACTTGTCAATTTGGTTTCACCATAATCATGTCATTTTTGAATAAACTTGACAAGATATTACTCCTCATTCTATCTATTAATTACATGATGCTGGTCACAGCTACCTTTGCTTACTGGAGCTGAATTTAAAAAAGAATATAAAGTACTATTAATCCTTCAATTCTAAAACAAAAATAATACTCTTTATGATTATTTGTCTATCTATATTATCAATTATATGCATTGTCATTTATCAGCATCATCCTCACAAATTGTTAGTCTTTTTCCTCTTTCCTGTCATCTCCTCTTCACCTCTATTTTTTCCTCCCAATGTCTCCTCTCAGGTTTTGATTATATCTTTATATCTTTCACAGACATACTTACTCCCATCTGACATACATCATAAATATTTTTATTTAGTCTGATATGATGTCCACAGTGATAATGATCAAGTAATCTCAGGTGGATTTTTTTGCCAGTGTTCTGACGATTTATGCTGCCTTGTTGAAAAATGCTATTGTGAATCAATAGCAATCTAACCCTGACCTGTCCTAACCATGCACAGAACGGCTAAGTAGCACATCTCAATAGGTAGCACATATTGACAGAACACCGGCATTCAGTAAAGCGACAGAGAGGAAGAACAGAAGCATCCATATTGATGGATGCATTTGAAAGTAGGCTTGGACAAGCCACACAATGGTGAAATTTAATATTTTATTGCAGATTTTTTTCAAACAATATGTTTCACTCTGGCAACGGAAAAGGGCTCTAGGATTTCAGAAAGGTTATCACATTGGCAGATTTCAGCTGGGAAACCTTGCCAAATCATAAAAGTGCCACAAATGGTAGAAAGTAAGTTTTCCAGAAAATTGTCAATGCTTTTCCATGGGACTAGTTCAATAGGGCAAGGCTTCAAATGTATATTAGAATAAGTAATAATGACACCTGCTTTGAAAACCATGATGCATTGCACCTTTGTCTATTCATGAATTTGGAGGTAGCTAGCTAGTTGTAGCTTACGGACACCAAGCCCTAAACCCGCTGACCTGGCCTATCATAAACCTTGTTTGGCTCAGTTGAACCTACGGCTTCGCGGATAATTGCTGCTGCTCCATGCTGCCACAGTTGACGTTTAGTTTAGTTTTTTTTTTTTTTGTAAGACTGGATGTCAATAACATTCGCCCATGTCTTTCTAACTATGTTGGCAACCCAGCATGGTGGCGCAGTGGTTAGCGCTGTCGCCTCACAGCAAGAAGGTCCTGAGTTCGAACCCTGGGGTTGTCCAATCTTGGGGGTCATCCCAGGATGTCCTCTGTGTGAAGTTTGCATGTTCTCCCTATGTCTGTGGTGGGTTTTCTCCAGGTGCTCCAGTTTCCCCCACCATCAAAAAAAGACATGCATGTTAAGGTTAATACTCCTCTCTGTGCCCTTGATCGAGGCATGGCAAGACGAACTGGAGTTGGTCCCCGGGTGCTGCACAGCGGCTGCCCACTGCTCCTAGCTACACAGCTAGGATGGGTTAAATGCAGGGTGTAATTTCCCCACGGGGATCGATAAACTATCTCAAAATCAAAAATCAAAGCCCTGGCTGTCACACGTACCATGACCATCACCTGCCGAGGTGAAATTTGCATCTTGTGCTGAATGTGGGCAGTGCAGGATGTGACACACACGGAAGTCAGTTTGCTGGTTTGTAGTCTGTTTAAGTAGTTGTGGTTGTCAGTCAGACATGAGCGGTTGGTTTTATGATGGGAAAATGTACGCTGAAGTCCAGAGAAAGATAAATAAATGTTTTAATTTAATTGTCTCACTTGTACATGTTGTTATAGTTTAATAGACAAATACGGAGGAAGAACACTGGTGTACAAGTTATATTTGTATATCGCGAAATATGAATTGATGTTATTAATAATTTTCTTTTTATTCATGTTCAGTGCCTGTCTCCTGACTCACTGCCAGCCAGGCAGCGTCTCTGTTGTGAGGCAGTTTGAAGTTTTCATGGGTTATGTCATACAATACCAGCTGGTTAAACACAGCAACAATCCAAGTGTCCTCCATCCTGGCTCACTAAGAAAATTACAGCCAAGTGGGGTCAAACACACATAATTCTTTGCTGTTGGTTGAGGCTGTGTATTCACCGGTCAAAGTACACCAAAGTTGAACTCCACAGGAAGCGAAGATGCAAATTTCTTTTACCACTGGGAGTGGATGTTTAATTTGCCCCCTTCATTCTCATGGAATAGATGTGAACAGGAGGCGAATATTCACCAATGTTAATTTTGCACATGTGTGACCGTGCAGGGTGGCAGAGTGGGGGAGAAAGGGGAGCAGTTAACTATTTCTGTGAGCTGCTGGGCCAGTAGTGGCGCCATGCTGGGTGTAAAAAAACATGCAATTATAAGGTACAGGGCTAGAAAAATTTTTTTTAAGGGCTTTAGCCCTGAAAGCCCAAGCCAGGTGATGCCCTTGGGTAAAATTTTGGAAGCTCTAGGTTGTTTTTATTTTTCTTGAAATTACTTATCCCTTGCTCATTTCTATGCTGAGTTTCACGTTAAACCAAGTTAAGCCGTGTTTGCATGCTTGTTAGGGAATGCTTAGCAAGCTCTTCTAAAATGAAATTAGTCGTATCTTGGCATTTGAAATGGTGTAATGTGGTCATATGACAAGGACAAAGCCACATTCCTGTAGATCAGTCTGTCCTGTAGCCTCACAGTCCTCTGTTATACGAGGGCTATGCCGAGCTGTGGAACGAAACATGTGACTGTGAGGCCTAGCTGTAATTGATTAGCTGTGACCCAAGTGACTTTAATTTGAAGTCAGAAGTAGCTGAATTTATGATTTGATTTATACTCATTGATGCTGATAATTGGAGATAGTCTATGATTTTAATAATGATTGTTTTTGGTAGCTTTATAATACCCCAAATAGCTAACTTTGCAGGCTAAAAGTTTGACATTTTAACTAAAAGTCTTGGGACAAAGTAGTGCTGCTACATCATCCCATAAAAGCCCTTTCCCCGTCATGTAGAAGGGCATAGGATGTGATCTAAATGGAGGTAACTGAAATAATATATCTTTGACATTATCAAGGAAACAGAAGAAAGTAGTGAACTGTCATAGCCTAAGACACACTCCCTGTCTGTATCGGTGTTTTATTTGTCAGGGTTATAAATTTATTATTTTACTTTTCTGAAAGTAACTGGAAACAGACCAAGTGTCAGGTGATATGTTTTGTTTTTTTGCACGCCTTTTCCTGTCTTGGCCAAATAATGTTGTTTGTAAAACTTTTATTGAAGTTCACAGATGTAAGCGCTATGGTTGGATAGACCACATTTAAATGTCATCCTCACTTTTGCCAAATCATAAAAGCTGAAAAAATGTTTTTTTTTAACATTGGGATTAATATAGCTATTAAAAACATAGGCAACATTTATATTTTCTTTTAAAGAATTAAAATGAAGGTGCAAGTAAATGCATTATTCATGAAGCATTTTTATTACTTTTCCTCAATTTGTGGTTCCCTTTCCCTCACTCTGAAACCTCTTGGGTTTTTTTTTTTAAATGTGGCACAGTTGAAAAACCATTTAGTTTGGTCTGGATAGGCCCTGCCTGCTGTTGTGTCAATAATTCCCAGCTATCAGACTTGTGTACAATGAAAAATTAAATACAGCGATGGTTATTTAGATAAGTTTTCAGTGAGTATTTTTGCGATGCAGTGAGCTTTTTTAGAACTAATTTGTCCATCATTATCCAAGCCACTTACCCCAATTGGGGTCGCAGGATGCTGGAGCCTATCCCAGCAGTCATTGGGAATTGGAAGAATTCTTTTCTTTTTCTTTTTTTTTTTTACTTTGGTAAAATTCATTGCTTTCTTGAAAGATGAGGTCCCATTTTACTGATTAACCGTTGTCAGCTGATTTATACTATGAAACCTGTGCTGTTCTCTTCCTACCGTCATGGTCCCCAACTCAGGAACAATTGAACTATGTACTCTTTCAGATGGATGTCCAGCATAGTTCTACTTAGGATCTCCTCGGATTAGACATTTTGGAGCAATAAAGCCTCTTTAATTGTTAAAAATGCTTTGGTGTAAGGTTCATTTGTAATCATCTACATCACCTATCAAATAAAATGATACTTTTAGTTATGTAGATAGGAGAGAAGTTATTCTGCTATTTCTGTTTATGATTTATTGAAAACTGATTTTTGTGTCCCTGTTTCAGCCTGCTTAGCCAGGAGGCACCAATCTGCTGTTATCCATCCCCTAATCGTTCCCCACTGAATGAGTTATAGACTTAGAATCCCAATCAACCCAGTGAATTATGTCCAAATTACTAGTGGATTTTCAAGACCAGTTATTAAGGTGATTGCACATATGTTGTGTAGTCAGAATCATATAGCCTGTATATAATTCAGCTCTTGCATGAATAGCATTATTCAATGTCATTATTATTGCCTCTCTGTGTGTAAGATGAAAGTTGTTTCTCAGCCCTGCAAAAACAGAACAAATCAGTCTTTCCTTTTTTGAAACAAACAGTCCTTAAAGGAATTTATCTGTTGTAAAAAGGTCTACCTATAATGTCTATGTAATAATCATTTAAGCACATGTCATTGATTACCATAGACAACATATTTAAAGAGCCAACCTCCTCATTACTGGTCATGAAATATAATGTCTGGGTCATCACTTGCAGGTGATGCCCTCAGTATTCACCCCCATGAAAAGTTATGTACATTCTCCCTGACACCAGAGTCAAGAATGTCTGTTTGTCATTGTTAAGGATCATGCAATCATGTAAAAGGTGTTGGTGTCCTGTGTGTCTGCTTTCCCAGGTGGTTTAGTGTAGGTAGAAATGTGGTTGGGAAGGCCTAGCTTGCTTGCCTTATCAGCTAAGGCGGGCAGCTTAAGTGCTCTTGGTGGCATGTGACTGGTGTATTGTGTTGTGTTGGTGAAGAAAACTTGCTCATTGTTTACCCAGCAGCAAAGATAAGGCCTTCCCATTTCCCCTTAAGGGAAGTAGCCATAACCACTCAGAGACGGTGCTACTATCAGCCACTCTGCAGGTGAGAGCCCTTGTTTTCTCTCAAAGGCAGATAGAAAAGAAAGTCTAGTTAATAAAAAAGAAAAGAAGGCATTCTCTAAGTATAAAAAAAGTAAAAGCAGTGAGCACCAACGAGGTTAGGGCCACGGCTGGTCATCAGGTAGTTAAAGTATGTGGATATGTTCTGGACTGCTGCAGAAAGAAGAGGGCTTACCAGAATGAGTGGTGTCTAGCCTCAAGAATAAGGATGATTCTGGCCATCAGCAGGAGGACAATGCATCTTGTGACTTTTATCACCTAAGAGGAGAGGAAGGGAGAACGGTGTGGCCGAGGCAAAGGCAGCAGTTTCTGCTTTTTCTTCCACCAATTCTGGACAAAAGGAAAAGTTGAGAGGACAAGTTGACAAGACAAATAAAGAGAAGGAAAATACACAACCTGAAGGGAGGTAATTACGACAACTCTATTTGAATCTTCAGTTATTAGATACAGACAGTCAAGCTTCTTGGTGTGGACTGTTTATTTTTTTTGAAGAAAAAAAAAGTCCTTGGAGGTGGATTTTTCAGCAGCTTTCATTTGGACGGTTCAGGAGCAGAGCCATTATGGATGGAGGTTTCACTTCTTTGCGGTTGGAGGCTGCGGAGGCGGTGAGAACCGCACTGGTTTCTGCTGAGAACTTGCAACTCTCTCTGAAGGCTGAGCTGACTCAGGAAGAACAGGCCCTCACACACACCAATGCTAACAGAAGCCCTGAGGAGAGACACCACACCGGGTATTGTAGTACCGCCACTTTTTGTGTCAGACCACCTTAACCCTACTGGAGACATGAACTTGCTTCTTTAACCAATCATATCATCAGGTTTTGAGTTAGACTTAGGTTTTTTTGTGCATAGTGTGTTGTCATATCTATTTGCTACATGCTCTATGAAAATTGTGATTGAATTTTGAAAGAAAGCCAAGACGCCCATTGAGGTGTTTTAGTGCTTAAAAAACATCTGAATTACACTGCTTAACCTTGTGTTGTCCACACATTGTGCATACTGCCCTTGTCTTAAGGGTAATTTATGACCTGCCTTCATTAAACCTCTAGATTAAAGCAGCTTAATTTAATTTTAACCTCCAAATCTATTTTGCATGAAGAAAGAACCTGTCATCACAAACTTTGTGACTATCTGGGTTTTCCCTCTTCACAGTGCAGAAAGACTGCATTTAAACAGTGGACACCACTCGTTATTACAACAAATCTGTCATACTTGTTCTCTTTACTAGAGGTTTATTATTATTATTATTGTTTATTATTGTTGTTGTTGCTTAAGGTACTGCATAAGTGTAAAAATTAACTTTTTAGCAAGAGATAGCACTTGTATAGCCTAAGAAAGTAGCAGAAATGTGCACAAAGTAGTTTTTGTCTTAGGGTCATCAATCATAGTGGTGTACAGCTTTCATGGAAATATAAACAAAAACAATGTTTCACTTTTTCTAATGCTGGGGTCACTCTAGGAAAAGTCATCAAATTTCAGGTTGGAAAAATGTCATTTAGGGTCTTTTCTCTGCTGTTAAACGTTGTTATGGGTCATTCTTTTGACCTGTTGACAACAGAAGTGTTAAGAATGTGGCCTTTTCTGTCTTTACTATCCAATTATTGTACATTAGTTGTATTTGTTGGTGGACTTAAAGAAGATAAAGACAACCCTCACATTGCCTCTATCACTCAACTGCTTTATTTTATTTTCCATGAATGATAGACAGCTGCCAAGGCTAAGCAAATAAAACTATATGTTTATCCTAAGTTCCAGTTCTGACTTGACATTACGACAGATAGGGTGCATGTCTTAACTCATACTGAGTGATCTGCTGTGTAGCTTTACCATCCGGCCTAACCCCCACCTACCCTGACTACAACGAGAATTTAAGCAAAGTTTGGTGAGCTTGCTCTGATGCTATTGCTCTGATGTAAGTGCTTATTTTTTTCAGCTGTTTGTTTGATTGCAGTTAGTTGGTTCTGGTAAGCTTCTTTATGAAATTTACATAAATGCTATAACATGTAATCTGTAAGGCTCAAGCGATGTGTGTCTGACCGATTGAATCACGCACAATACATAAGGCTCTGTTGTTGAAGCATGGTAGAAACAGACCCTTTATAATAACTGCATTCGTGATCTGAATCTAAAACCATGTGAGTCAAAATCACGACTCCAGTGTTTTCTTGTATCGCACCCATAGAACAACCCTTTTGCATAATTTGTCTCCCCAGGAATGAAGATCTTAAAGAGATGCTTGAGAGCAACAAGGAATCGCTGAAACTAGAGGCTATGAAAAGGGTTGTTGGGGTGAGTAGACCGGGGACGTTACAGAATGGACAAAAAAATGGTGTAGGAGATGCATAAGAAGACATTAGCTAATTAATTAATTAATTAATAATATTATTAATTAGTTCATGAATTAGTTTATTGCCTTTGATACAATCTCATACAAAAAAAGTCTGTTAAATGAAGAAATAGAGTATGACTGGTAAGATGTCTAAATTTTGTTTTAAATCTTTTTTGTCTTCAGTTGATTGCTAAAGGGAAAAATGCATCTGAATTGTTTCCAGCTGTTGTGAAGAATGTTGCCAGTAAGAACATTGAGGTAAGTCATCAATAGGAAATGAATCAACGAAAGCATTACTCTTTTTTTTTTTTAAATAAGTCATAGCGGTGATGTCACAAAATAATAAACTTAACGCTATTGTTTTTTGTTGGCATATTTAGGGTTCATACACCATGGAATCTCAGTTGTGTGTATTAAGTTCTACCTTCTACTTCTCTGATTACAAAAAATTAAAATAACCGTTGCTTATAGGATGCACCTTGCAGGCATCTCTTACAGTTAGTTTATGAGAGACAAACTCACACCTTGTACTGATTAGCTTGGAAGAAAGTGATTTAAAATAGTTCAGTGGGATATCGGTATCAGAGGTTAGACTTCTGACATTGTTGTATTACATTGTCAGTCAATTCACAGCACATAGTTTGCTTCCATTATAGTTCTATTATGTATGCCATTGTTATCTAACTATACTAGTAAATAGGATGACACAATTAATAGAATATTAATCGCGATCATGATTTTGGCTTCCCACAATTAAATGAATGCGATACTGACGTTTAAAATGCATGCTCTGCTCATGGAATGCTCCGCTGCATATCAAATCAAGTGCTTCCTAAACTAACTGCCTGACCAATCACAGTTGTTCCCTTTAAGCGCCAACCCTGCAGCAGCAACTTGTGCAAAATTTTTCTGGTTGTTGCGGCTGCAGTCCACAGTAGACAAGTAGGCTAAGGACAAAACGAATATCACATGTCTGGAACAGAAAGCGAAGAGCTTGTCCCTCGAAATGGATCATCATCCCTTGTTTGGAAATATTTTGGATTTAGGGCAAGTGATGTCAACCAAGAACAAGTCATATGCAAAGAGTGCCGTAGAATTGTGTGTGCGCCACAAAGCAACACCACTAATCTTTTCAACCACCTGAAAAAACCACAAACTGCAGTGTGATGAATGTATAAAGGCCAAGAAGAGTAACGTTGCTAATGTTAGCTCACTGATTCCCCGTCCTTGTGTTACTGGTGGTGTCTTGCGTGCGTCGTGTTTGATGAATTGGCCCAGACCAGGATATCTTTGGAGGCAATCTCCGTTTATTTTCTGACAAAGTTAAAACAAAAAGAACCAAAATCCTCTGGTCAATAGCGACATATACTCTTCAGCCCCTCTCTCGTGTACAACACGAAAGGTGCGAGATGAAGGCGGGAGGCATAATTTATAGAGAGGGACCCATGGAAGTGACCGTGGGGGAAGAGGAATTGAACAAACGTTCCACATATTGACTCTGGAGGCATAGTATGTCAGGTTAACAACAGCTTAGTAACTATACAGATTTTGTGTAATTATAATATCACATATTACGACGGTATAGATGAGTCTGTTATACTTGTCCAATGTCAACTCGGAGACATCCATAACAGCAACCCTGTACAGTGCGTCACCGTGTCCATCCAGCTCCTAAAGACAGACTGAAATAACCAACGCAATTGCATTCCATTTGGCCAAATATATGTGTCCAATAAACACTGAGCAATGAAGGCTTCAGGGAAATGGCCAACACACTGGACAAAAGATATGTGATCCCCTCACGCAATTATTTTTCCAAAGTGGCATTACCTGCGCTGTATGCAAAACGTCAAGGGGAAATAGAGAGGGATGTCACAGCTGTCTAGTACTTTGCGACTACCACTGACCTATGGTCAAGCAGAACAATGGAATCGCACTTGAGCCTGACAGTTCATTGCATCGACATTGATTTTAAAATGAATAGTCAATGCTTGCAAACGTCATTTTTCCCACAAGACCACGCAGGAGAATTATTTTAAAAGAAAATATATTTTGTCCCTAAAATCAATAAATAATTGTGATAAATAATCGTGATCTCAATATTGTGATTATAATTTTGGCCATAATCATGTTGCCCTACTAGTAAAAGAGGAGCTTTTGTGAATACTAGTAATGGTTTAAAAACATCCGTGAATTCTTGTAATGTGAGTACAGATAGATCCCTTTTACAGCTAGAGTAAATTGGGCTTTTACATTATTTTAAATGGCTTCCTTTTATTTTCCTCCCACAGTCCAAAGACATGTAGGTCAGGTGAATTGGCCATACTAAAGTGCCCCTAGGTGGGTGGGTGTGTGTGTGTGTGTGTGTGTGTGTGTGTGTGTGTGTGTGTGTGTGTGTGTGTGTGTGTGTGTGTGTGTGTGTGTGTGTGTGTGTGTGTGTGTGTGTGTGTGTGTGTGTGTGTGTGTGTGTGTGTGTGTGAGTGAGTGAGTGAGTGAGTGAGTGAGTGAGTGAGTGAGTGAGTGAGTGAGTGAGTGAGTGAGTGAGTGAGTGAGTGAGTGAGTGAGTGAGTGAGTGAGTGAGTGAGTGAGTGAGTGAGTGAGTGAGTGAGTGAGTGATGGATGGCCTGGCGGCCTGTCCAGGGTGTCTCCCCGCCTGCTGCCCGGTGACTGCTGGGATAGGCTCCAGCATCCCCGCGACCCTGAGAGCAGGATAAGTGGTTCGGAAGATGGATGACTAAAATAATCTGTAGTTCATTTTAAATAGCATTATGGACTATATTGTAACATCATTAGCTGTTATTCCTGAATAGTCAGAAGGGCCTTTATTGCGTATTTAATACATAACTTACACCACAAAATAATTTATAAGTGTAAGACGCTGTCTTCGTGGACTCGCTCACACACAGTTCTATACTGTGAATGACCCCACTCTTAAAAACCTAAAGCCTGTGAATATTGATTAGCAGCAGTAGAATTAACAGGTAGTATGAGGGGCAGGCTGAAGCTAGGTGCTGTGTGCATGACCTGCAACAGAAGCAGCTCATGCCTGGGTAGGGGAGCAGGTAGGTGGATGTTGTTGGCAGCACGCTGGTGCAGTGGTTAATGCAGTTGCCTCACAGCAAGAAGATCCTGGTTTCGAGCCCTGGGGTAGTCCAACCTTGGGGATCGTCCCTGTGGGTGGGCCCTGTGATGGACTGGCAGTCTGTCCAGGGTGTCTCCCGGCCTGCTGCCCAATGACTGCTGGGATAGGCTCCAGCATCCCCGCGACCCTGAGAGCAGGATAAGTGGTTTGGATAATGGCTGGGTGGATGAAGTCCACAGTCACATCTCCCTTGTCCCACCTTACTCACACCAGCTGCTAAGGTAGCATCAGGTCTTGGTCT
Organism: Lampris incognitus; assembly: GCF_029633865.1. Taxonomy (NCBI): domain Eukaryota; kingdom Metazoa; phylum Chordata; class Actinopteri; order Lampriformes; family Lampridae; genus Lampris; species Lampris incognitus. Next base: position 39,655,089 of record NC_079215.1, on the reverse strand, counting down.
GTCATTTCTCTTTCTTTTCTGCGCTAACCTATTCTCTTCATCTATATCTTGGTAAAAATTACCTCCCTTTGCTCCCTTTCTCTTTTTTCCCCCACCCTCATTGGCGGTCTCTCATCATTATCCCTCAGAATTGCAAACCTCTGGTAGCTGACATAAATCCTCTGTGATTGGAAAACAGAGTAGGAGCATTCATTGTATTGATGTTGTTGTGTGAGCTCGTATCAGCGTGCTTTGTTTTTTAAATTAGTGCTGCACTTTAACTTATTGTAGAGGTGCATGTGCGGCCATTCGTGCATGAGTGTTAGTACGTCCTTTGTTCATTTGTGTGTGTGTGTTTGTGTGTGGAAAAACAGGAAACCGATAAATACTAACATATGCAATACATTTATATCTCAATTGTGTATTTATCTTGACAGAATATAGAGTTTAGAAACCAGTCATCATGTTGACTGCCCTTGGTCGTTTTAGGTAGGAGTGAAATCCCAGTCATTCTAGTGTTAATTCCCTCAGTAATGACCAGAATGATTATTGAAAACTGTGGCATACAGCTGCAGGTCAGTACTTGACACTATATGACTATGCAAGAAATGCAGGTAGTAATTGCTGACCTCTAAATATACAATTAATAAAACCATGTTTGCTGAGCTGAGACCTCTTCATTCATTCATAATTATTTTGTGCCGTTATTTATCCTTATATTCTCTGTAGACAGAAATCACCTCTGCTTTCCCACCTTTCTCTTTCTCAATAATTGAAGTAAGTACGCAGAGGACCAACCTTTGATGCTCAGTTAAACTCGAATTTCAGAAGCAGAGCAAATATTAGTTCAGGGTTTCCTGTGTGAAGACAGTGGACGTTGGAAGTCAGGGTACAGAAGGGGGGCAGATAACAATGGTAATCTGTCAAATCCACAAGAACTCAACCTCATTGCCTGAAATAACTCTGGATTTGGGCTACAACTAGTGATATCAGACAGGAAATATCAAGGTTTCAATACTCGCTTTCTTTCCACCCTTTAGAAATAACAAACTCAAGTCTGGGCTGTTTGTTTTCTTGCACATAATGGTTCACTTTGCTCCTTCCAAAGTTTAAAAAAAAAAAAAAATCTTCCAGTAGATAGAAACCAGCAGGAAGCCCTGCAGTGTAAACATGCATATTTTACATAGCCCTTTCATTGTCCTATGTTGTTTTCTCGACATGCATTAATGTCACTTCAGAGTATTTCAGTTTTCTGCTGTTTGATTGTCTTTTGCAGCTTAAGAAGCTTGTATATGTTTACCTGGTGAGGTATGCAGAGGAGCAGCAGGACCTGGCTTTGCTGTCTATCAGCACCTTTCAGAGGGCCCTCAAGGTAATGTCCACACTCCTAGTTGTTGACTGTCTCTCTCCATCCCCAAGAGTTACAAAGAAATACATGGTGTTTTAAATATGGTTGCATGTGCCTACCTGCTTCAGATCATTAGTATATGTCAGTGTGCTGAGTCATTGAGAAATTGTGGGGCTAGGAAACTGGTGTCTTTTTTCAGAGAAGAATGATATTATGTGTTAATGTGTTGCATGCTTGGATATTTTTATGCCGTGTCTTGTAACCCACATTTCTAGAGATTATTCTCTCTTCCCATGGCTTCTTCATTGTTGAATAGAGGGCAATGTTGTTGCTATTGGTAAGGCATGGCTAATTTGGATTTAAGATGGAGTGTGACAGTATGCATGGGGGTACATTTTCTCCTTGGACAACATATTATAAGGAGACTGAAACAGTGTAACATCGAATTCATCCAGCTATTTAACGTAAGACATTTTCCACATTATTTCCTGTGAAACATGGTAATCTGAGAGAATATTTCTTTTGCTTGCTGGTAGGACCCAAACCAGCTTATCCGAGCCAGTGCTCTGAGGGTTTTGTCCAGTATTCGTGTCCCTATAATTGTCCCCATCATGATGTTGGCCATCAAAGAGGCTTCCACTGATCTGTCCCCCTATGTCAGGAAGACTTCCGCCCATGCTATCCAGAAGCTTTACAGGTATAATACTCTGCTATACTGCTATATCCAGCTGTGGTATTTATATTTGGGGTGCATCACCAGCAGACAGTTAGCTCCGCTCTTTGGGTTGATTAGCTTTGCTTTATCAACGTCCTTGTCTTTACCAAACTTAATGCAGCAAATGTTAGCTAATGGCCCTGTATGTCACCATGTCTTTAGAATGCAACAATTGCAAGAATAAAGGGGGAAGAGGTCTTGAAATGATCTCTGATCATTGAAATGATCTGAATGAGTGGAAATTTGGCTGTTTGGCTCAATACCCGGTGGCTCACCTAGTAGAGCACATACCACATAAGGCTGAGTCCTTACTGCAGCAGCCTGGCTTGGGTCCTTTAGGGGCAGCACGGTGCCAGAGTGCTTAGCGCGGTCATCTCAAAACGAGAAGGTCCTGGGCTCAAACCCCAGGGTTGTCCAACCTTGGGGATCATCCCAGGTCATCCTCTATGGGAGTTTGCATGTTCTCCCCATGTCTGCGTGGGTTTGCTCTGGTTTCCTCCAACAGTCCAAAGACACTTAAGTCAGGTGCATTGGGCATACTACAAACCCCAATTCCAATGAAGTTGTGACTTTGTGTAAAACATGAATAAAAACAGAATACAATGATTTGCAAATCTTTTTTGACCTATATTAAATTGAATACACTACAAAGACAAGATATTTAATGTTCAAACTGATAAACTTTATTGTTTTTAGCAAATATCCACTCATTTTAAATTTGATGCCTGCAACACGTTCCAAAGAAGCTGGGACAGGGGCAACAAAAGACTGGGAAAGTTGAGGAATGCTCAAAAAACACCTGTTTGAAACATTCCACAGGTGAACAGGTTAATTGGAAACAGGTGAGTGTCATGATTGGGTATAAAAGGAGCATCCCCGAAAGGCTCAGTCGTTCACAAGCAAGGATGGGGTGAGGTTTACCACTTTGTGAACAACTGCGTGAGCAAATAATCCAACAGTTTAAGAACGTTTCTCAACATACAACTGCAAGGAATTTAGGGATTTCCTCATCTACAGTCCATAATATCATCAAAAGATTCAGAGAATCTGGGGAAATCTCTGCACGTAAGCGGCAAGGCCGAAGTCAACATTGAATGTCCGTGACCTTCGATCCCTCAGGCGGCACTGCATTAAAAACCGACATCATTCTGTAAAGGATATTACCACGTGGGCTCAGGAACACTTCGGAAAGCCATTGTCAGTTAACACAGTTCGTCGCTACATCTACAAGTGCAAGTTAAAACTCTACCATGCAAAGCGAAAGCCATATATCAACAACACCCAGAAACGGCGCCGGCTTCTCTGGGCCCGAGCACATCTGAGGTGCACTGACGCAAAGTGGAAAAGGGTGCTGTGGTCTGACGAGTAAACATTTCAAATTGTTTTTGGAAATCATGGATGTCGTGTCCTCCGGGCTAAAGATGAAAAGAACCATCCAGATTGTCATCAATGCAAAGTTCAAAAGCCAGCATCTGTGATGGTATGGGGGTGTGTTAGTGCCCATGGCATGAGTAACTTGCACATCTGTGAAGGCACCATTAATGCTGAAAGGTACATTCAGGTTTTGGAGCAACATATGCTGCCATCCAAGCGACGTCTTTTTCAGGGACGTCACTGCATATTTCAGCAAGACAATGCCAAGCCACATTCTGCATGTTTTACAACAGCGTGGCTTCGTAGTAAAAGAGTGCGGGTACTAGACTGGCCTGCCTGCAGTCCTGACCTGTCTCCCATTGAAAATGTGTGGCGCATTATGAAGCGCAAAATACGACAACGGAGACCCCAGACTGTTGAGCAACTGAAGTCGTACGTCAAGCAAGAATGGGAAAGAATTCCACCTACAAAGCTTCAACAATTAGTGTCCTCAGTTCCCAAATGCTTATTGAGTGTTGTTAAAAGGAAAGGTGAAGTAACACAGTGGTAAACATGCCCCTGTCCCAGCTTTTTTGGAATGTGTTGCAGGCATCAAATTCAAAATGAGTGAATATTTGCAAAAAAACAATAAAGTTTATTAGTTTGAACATTATATATCTTGTCTTTGTAGTGTATTCAATTGATTATAGGTCGAAAAGGATTTGCAAATCATTGTATTCTGTTTTTATTTACGTTTTACACAATATCCCAACTTCATTGGAATTGGGGTTTGTAAATTGTCCCTAGGTGTGAATGTGTTGACCCTGTGATGGACTGGCAGGCTGTCCAGGGTGTCTCCCCACCTGCTGCCCAATGACTGCTGGAATAGGCTCCAGCATCCCGCGACCCTAATTGGGCTAAGTGGCTTGGATAATAAATGTAGATCTTGAAATGTTTCTTTCCTATTAAAAGTCCTATTTGATATACATTGAATAACAATGTTGACCACCCAAAATTATTTCTGAATCTAAAAATCTTTCTAAATTAGTGTTTTAGTCATTAGGTAAATACCTTTTTTGGGTAATCCACTTCAATAAAGTAGTGCCTCTCCCACTGATGTATTTTATGGATCTTAATAATAACCATTAGGGATTGAAAAAGATTTTTAGTGAAGTGAAATTAAATTAGACATTTCATTTTAGCCACTGTAAACTGGTGCAGGTTTATGTATTATGAGAACACAGAAGGGATATGCTTTAATTCCCAAGTCCACCATGTTTCCATGTCAGGTAGATGAATGCTGTATATTGGACGACAGCTTTCTCTTAACGCCTTTTCTCTTGTCTGTAGCCTTGATCCAGACCAGAAGGAACAGCTCATTGAAGTGATCGATAAACTATTGAAAGACAAAAGCACAGTAAGTATGAACAGACCAGACCAACAACAGCTTTACTTTGGACGCTTTCACGTCTCTGACCTGGGGGAGAAACAAAAGAAAATGGCACATAACCACACAGAGATATTCATGAATGACAATGGAAAGTATGTTATCGTATCCTCCTTAAGGAAAGTTTTCCACAATAGACTGTTTAAAATAAAAGCCATGTCAGGGGAAGCCCCACCCATATCCCTGGCAGAGGTCTCTGAGGTAGTTAAAAAGCTCCTCGGTGGCAAGGCACCAGGTGTGGATAAGATTTGCCCTGAGATGCTGAAGGCTCTAGACATTGTTGGGCTGTCTTGGTTGACACACCTCTTCAGTGTCGCGTGGAGGTCAGGTACAGTACCTATGGGGTGGTAGTTCCCATTTTCAAAAAGTGGGACCAGAGGGTGTGCTCCAATTATCAGGGCATCACATTGCTCAGCCTCCCTGGGAAAGTACTCTAGGGTGCTGGAAAGGAGGCTCCAACCAATTGTCGAACCTCGGATCCAGGAGGAACAATCAAATCAAAATCAAATCAATTTTATTTATATAGCCCAATATCACAAATTACAAATTTGCCTCAGTGGGCTTAACAGCAACACAACATCCTGTCCTTAGACCCTCTCATCGGATAAGGAACAACTCCCTAAAAAAAAAAACCTTTAACAGGGAGAAAAAATAGGAAGAAAGCTCAGGAGAGCAACAGAGGACGGATCTCTCTCCCAAGATGGACAGCGTGCAATGGATGTTATGTTCACGCAATTTACATAATACGACATTGAAAGACGATAACAGAATTATGATGGACATAAAATTTATGAAGAATATGATGCACAGGATGCCAAGCAGTTTCCAGATGCCAACGGAACAGTCCAGGACCCAAGCCACGCGACCACCATCATCATGTAAAAAAAAAAAAAAACTTATGTGAGGAGAGGAGGGCAGGCAGCATCCAAAGGGCGACCACCATCACCACGGAGACCTGGGAGGAGAACCGACTGCACGTGCACACAAGGCAGACTCACATGACACCATTCAAACACAGAAAAAGAGAAAGGAGAAGACATCATTCAGAGAGAGAGAAAAGACATGTTAGAGAAGAGAACAATTTGCAATTGTCATTAGTCATGATCAATTAAGTCATCAACTAGTCATAATCTATACTCTGTTATCTATAATCTCGTCGGCAGAACAGTGGTTGGTAAATTCATTAAGACAGAAAACCAACCCGCCATCCAGTACAGGTTGTGAATCACTCAACTTAAAGGCAACTAATGGTAAGCTAAGGCAAAAGATGAGTTTTAAGTTTGGATTTAAAGGACAAACAGACTCTGATTGTCTGATGGCAGCAGGCAGGTTATTCCACAACAACGGAGCCCGATAGGAAAAGGCCCTGCCACTAGCTGACTTCTTTTTAACTTTGGGTACACACAGGAGCCCTGTATTTTGAGAACGAAGAGCTTGAGATGGCATGTAAGATTTAAGGAGATCAGACCGGTAAGATGGGGCAAGCCTATTAAGGATTTTATAAGTCAGCAGAAGCACCTTGTATTCTGATCTAACATGGATAGGAAGCCAATGAAGGGAGGCAAGAATTGGTGATTTCTTTAATGTGCTTATCAAATGAAAGGCTGGGATCAAACATAACACCAACATTTTTGGCTGCCGCACTTTGTGAAACCACAGAGTTGTCGATTTTTATTGTTACTTGATCAAATTGGTGTCTGTGTCTAGCAGAGTCAATGACCAGCATCTTGGTTTTATCTGAATTTAAAAGCAGAAAGTTATCCAGTTTTTCACAGTAGCCAAGCAGGCCTCTTAAATTAGTGATTTGAGTATGATCATTAGCCCTTATAGGCACATACAGCTGAGTATCATCAGCATAGCAATGGAAATTTATTCCATAATTGCATATAATTTGGCCAAGAGGTGTAATGTAAAGAGAGAAAAGTAGAGGGCCAAGAACTGAGCCCTGAGGCACACCATATTTAACGTCAGAAAATTTTGATATAATATTACTATAGCAGACACAATGTGTTCTTCTAGATAAGTAGGACTTAAGCCAAGAGAGAGCTAAGCCAGAGACACCAAAATTACAATTTAATCTATCTAAAAGTATATGGTGATCAATGGTGTCAAAGGCTGCGCTGAGGTCCAGTAGTAGAAGCACAGAAGTGGAATCAGAGTCGATAGCCAGTAAAAGATCATTTACCACTCTGGTCAGAGCAGTTTCAGTGGGGTGACAGGGCCTGAAAGCCAACTGAAAAGGTTTATATAGATGGTTTTCTTTTATATGGGTCGAAAGTTGTTGATATACAACTCTCTCTAGTACTTTAGAGAAGAATGGAAGATTAGAGACTGGTCGACAGTTATTAAGAGACCCTGGATCAAGGTGCGTTTTTTAAGTAGAGGTTTAACCACAGCTGTCTTAAAACTGCTGGGAACAATGCCAGTAGTAAGAGATAAATTAACGATGTCTAACATTGTAGGTGCAAGAAAAGGCCAGAGGTCTTGAAAAAGGTTTTCTGGTGAGGGACCAAGTAGGCAAGCAGTTGGTTTAGAAGCTGACACAAACTTAGTCTCAAAAGCTGTAATAACTGGAACTGTCAGTGACTCATTGTGTAGATATGAATTTAGTAAGACAGGATCTGCAGGAGTAGATGGAGCTGAAGAACTAATTTTGTTTAAGATCTCCTCAACCTTATTTCAGAAAAAAATCTAGAAATTCATGGGCTGTGAATGGTGAGCAGCTAATAGACAGCTGCTTTTTAGGAAGTTTAGATACAGTGTCAAAGAGAAATCTGGGGTTATGTTTATTAATATTTATTTAGTGAGAGAGATGCGCTGTTTTTGCAGTAGATGAAGCACGCTTGTATTTCAATAAACACTCATGCCATTTACGTTCCAGTCTCCTGCAGGTCCGCTTAAGAGCACGTGTCTCATCATTAAACCAGGGTGTAGGCCTCTTTAGTCGCCCAGCTCTGGTAGTGAGAGGTGCAACTGAATCGAGGAGACTAGAGAGGGCCACATTTAAGTCACTAGTGAAATTTTCAACAGAGTCATTTACTACAGTGAAAGGAGCCAAGACTTCAGGCAGCTGCTGGCCAAATGCAGCTACAGTGGAGGGACCAATATGGCGAGTGGCAATTACATCTGTGCTGACATTAACTGGACAGGCCAATAATGCTTCAAATTTGATGAGAAAATGTCTGACACAGCAGATGTGGTTGGTAAGACATTCAGATCAGAAACAACTATCCCTTTAGATAAAACCAAATCAAGGGTGTTACCACTGCAATGAGTCAACACTTGAACAAACTGAGTGAACCCAAAAGTATCAACTAGTGCCAGAAAGGCTTTACTTAGAGGATCAGCAGCCTTATTCAGATGAATATTGAAATCACCAAGAATTCACCAACAATGCGGGTTCCGTCCTGGCCGTGGAACAACGGACCAACTCTTTACCCTTGTGGAAGTGCTGAGGGGGCATGGGAGTTTGACCAGCCAGTCTACATGTGTTTTGTGGACTTGGAGAAGGCTGACGACCGTGTACCCCGGGGCACGCGGTGGGGGGGGGGGGGGTACTGCGGGAGTATGGGGTAACGGGGCAGTTGCTACAAGCCATCCGGTCCTTGTATAACCAAAGTAAGCTGTGTCCGCATTCTTGGCACAAAGTCAAACACGTTTTCGGTGGGTGTTGGACTCCGCCTAGGTGTCTCCGATTCTGTAATGATATTCATGGACAGGATCTCAAGGCACAGCCAAGGTGAGGAGTGTGTCAGTTTTGGGAACTTCAGAATTGCCTCTCTGCTCTTCGCAGATGATGTGGTTTTGTTGGCTTCATCAATGATGTGGTTTTGTTGGCTTCATCAGAATGTGATCTGCAGTGCGCATTGGGGCGGTTTGCAGCTGAGTGTGAAATGGCTGGGATGAGAGTCGGCACCTCCAAGTCTGAGGCCATGGTTCTTTACCGGAAAATGGTGGATTGCTCCCTCCGGGTTGGGGATGAGTTGTTGCCTCAAGTGAAGGAGTTCAAGTGTCTCGGGGTCTCGTTCACAAGTGAGGGTAGGATGGAGCGGGAGATTGACAGGCGGATTGGTGCAGCATCAGCAGTAATGCAGATGTTGTACCGGACCGTTGTGGTGAAGAAGGAGCTGAGCCGGAAGGCAAAGCTCTCAATTTACCAGTCAATCTTCGTTCCAACCCTCACCTATGGTCATGAGCTTTGGGTAGTGACCGAAAGGGTGAGATTACGGATACAAGCGACTGAAATGAGTTACCTCTGTAGGGTGTCTGGGCTCAACCTTAGAGATAGGGTGAGGAGCTCAGACATCCGGAGGAACCTTGGAGTAGAGCCACTGCTCCTTCACATCGAAAGGAGCCAGTTGAGATGGTTCGGGCATCTGATTAGGATGCCTCCTGGCCACCTTCCTTTGGAGGTTTACCGGGCACAACCAACTGGGAGGAGTCCGCGACCCGAACCGGGAAAAGCGGCTGATGATGAATGAATAAATTAACAATTATATTGCAAGTTGCACCAATGCGCCTAGGTTTAAAATTTACTCGCACTGATGCCAAAACTAGGCGCAAAATGTGACTAAATGGCCACACTCTGGAGCCCTGCTCCTGTACAGGTGATTCAGTAAATCTAACTTAAAAACATCACTGTGAGGACATAACATATATTAGTGATATATACACTCACCGGCCACTTTATTAGGCACACCTGTCCAACTGCTCGTTAACGCAAATTTCTAATCAGCCAATCACATGGCAGCAACTCAATGCATTTAGGCATGTAGACATGGTCAAGACGATCTGCTGCAGTTCAAACCGAGCATCAGAATGGGGAAGAAAGGTGATTTAAGTGACTTTGAACGTGGCATGGTTGTTGGTGCCAGACGGGCTGGTCTGAGTATTTCAGAAACTGCTGATCTACTGGGATTTTCACGCACAACCATCTCCAGGGTTTACAGAGAATGGTCTGAAAAAGAGAAAATATCCAGTGAGCGGCAGTTCTGTGGGCGAAAATGCCTTGTTGATGCCAGAGGTCAGAGGAGAATGGCCAGATTGGTTCGAGCTGATAGAAAGGCAACAGTAACTCAAATAACCACTCATTACAACCGAGGTATGCAGAAGAGCATCTCTGAACGCACAACACGTCGAACCTTGAGGCAGATGGGCTACAGCAGCAGAAGACCACACCGGGTGCCACTCCTGTCAGCTAAGAACAGGAAACTGAGGCTACAATTCGCACAGGCTCACCAAATTTGGACAATAGAAGATTGGAAAAATGTTGCCTGGTCTGATGAGTCTCCATTTCTGCTGTGACATTCGGATGGTAGGGTCAGAATTTGGCGTCGACAACATGAAAGCATGGATCCATCCTGCCTTGTATCAACGGTTCAGGCTGCTGGTGGTGGTGTAATGGTGTGGGGGATATTTTCTTGGCACACTTTGGGCCCCTTAGTACCAATTGAGCATCGTGTCAATGCCACAGCCTACCTGAGTATTGTTGCTGACCATGTCCATCCCTTTATGACCACAGTGTTCCCATCTTCTGATGGCTACTTCCAGCAGGATAAGGCGCCATGTCATAAAGCTCGAATCATCTCAGACCGGTTTCTTGAACATGACAATGAGTTCACTGTACTCAAATGGCCTCCACAGTCACCAGATCTCAATCCAATAGAGCACCTTTGGGATGTGGTGGACCGGGAAATTCGCATCATGGATGTGCAGCCGACAAATCTGCAGCAACTGCGTGATGCTATCATGTCAATATGGACCAAACTCTCTGAGGAATGTTTCCAGTACCTTGTTGAATCTATGCCATGAAGGATTAAGGCAGTTCTGAAGGCAAAAGGGGGTCCAACCCGGTGCTAGCAAGGTGTACCTAATAAAGTGGCCAGTGAGTGTATATACAAGTCATCATTTTTAATTTCTAAAGCTCTGTAGATATCAAAAAAGCTAATCATCACTTAGATTTAAGATTCATAATTTTCAATGAAACTATAGACAACACACACACACACACACACACACACACACACACACACAATCAGTGCAGGCTTATGACAGGGTTGATGGCTTAAATGCACAGGGTTCTCAGAGGGGCCACAAGAGGCCTGACTGCTTTAATTGGACATACTAGAGTCTATGCCCTTTCCCTTCTTCACCTTCCGTTTCCTGTCATGCCCCTATGTTAATGCTGTTTGTATGTTAATACACGGCCATGTCAGTCAGTCAGTCGGTCGGTGAGCCAACAGGCAGTTTGGAGGGAGCGTGCAACAGCAAATGGGTTTTTTCTTCTACCAATGAAATGTAGTTGATTATTGGTGCTCCCGACTGCTTCTGCTCCCCCTCTTCCTCCATCCTCATATCTCATGGATAGGACATGAAATTAGCATTGGTGGTTGTAAAATGTAGTTGGAAACATTTTATTGATGCAGTTCTTGCACAGTCTACTACTTTCAGCTGCTCCCGTTATGGATCGCCACAGCGGATCATCCATTTCCATCTTTTCCTGTCCTCTGCATCTTCCTCCGTCACACCAGCCACCTGCATGTCCTCCCTCACCACATCCATAAACTTCCTCTTTGGCCTTCCTCTTTTCCTCTCCCCTGGCAGCTCCATATTCAGCATCTTTCTCCCAATATATCCAGCATCTCTCTTCCAGACATGTCCAAGCCATCTCAGTCTTGCCTCTCTTGCTTTGTCTCCAAACCGTCCAACCTGAGCGGTCCGTCTAATATACTCATTCCTAATCCTGTCTTTCATCACTCCCAATGAAAATCTTAGCATCTTCAACTCTGCCACCTCCAGCTCCGCCTCCTGTCTTTTCGTCAGTGCCACTGTCTCCAAACCATACAACATAGCAGGTCTCACTACCATCTTGTAAACCTTGCTGTTAACTCGTGCTGGTAACCTCCTGTTGCAAATCACTCCTGACACTCTTCTCCATCCACTCCACCCTGCCTGCACTATCTTCTTCACCTCTTCCGCACTTCCCATTACTTTGAACAGTTGACCCCAAGTATTTAACTCATCCACCTTTGTCACCTCTACTTCTTGCATCCTCACCATTCCACTGTCCTCCCTCTCATTCACACATATGTAGTGGATATCTCCACCTCTCATGGCTCTCCTCAACCTGCTCCCTACTCTCACTACAGATCACAATGTCATCAGTGAACATCATAGTCCACGCAGACTCCTGCCTGATCTTGTCCATCAACCTTTTCATCACCATTGCAAACAAGAAAGGGCTCAGAGCCAATCCTTGATGAAAACCCACCTTCACCTTGAACCCATCTGTCACTCCAACCACACCACTCACCACAGTCACACCTACTTTAGTGAGGAGTTTCGCCAGGGCACAATGCTTTGTGAAATTTGTTAACAAAAAAACCTAATATGCTATTTTCTGATTAAAATCTGGTGTTTACTCAAAGTAGTAAAATTCACATGTTTGAATTTGCTTTACACATCAACTGTTTTCTATTTCAGTTAAGGGTCTGTACAAATAAGTAATTTCTGTACGACAATGTTGTGGCTTGTTTATTTTTGCATTCGTAAATATCTTGGTGCTCATGAAATTTTAAAGAAAGAAAACAATCTCAACAAAACTCTTCTTTTCTCTGCTTTTCTTTATACATTTAATGCAGCTGGTGGCTGGCAGTGTGGTGATGGCCTTTGAGGAAGTGTGTCCGGACCGCATCGACCTAATTCATAAAAACTACCGTAAGCTGTGTAACTTGCTGGTGGATGTGGAGGAGTGGGGCCAGGTGGTCATCATTTCCATGCTGACACGCTATGCTAGGACACAGTTCACCAGCCCTTGGAAGGAGGTAAGGTCTCATTATCAGCATTAGTACTGTTGTAAATGGACAAGTTCAGTCAACACAATCTCTCGCATCAACTTTATGTAGCCCATTTCAAACATAAAATTGCAATGCTATCTATATAAGAGATGAAAAATAAATGTAAACATGGAATAAAAAAGATATACTGTACGTTTTGAAATAAGATATACAGAAAGGAAATAATAACATTTATAGATTAAATGATTGAATGAGCAGATCAATGTTACCCCCAGAATTTGTTGATAAGTTGGGTTTCAGTCGGCAGCCCAGCCTGTGTATCTTTTAGCTCAAAGTGTATTTCATACTGAGAGACTGTTGATGGTTTTGATGAAACAACAGCAACTTTCATTTTAAACCAATTTACTTTTCTATGTGCAATAAAACACTGGTAAAGAGTAATTCAGAAAAAAGAGAGAGGATGTCCGGGTAGCGTGATGGTCTATTTCGTTGCTTACCAACATGGGGATCGCCGATTCGAATCCCCGTGTTACCTCCGGCTTGGTCAGGCGTCCCTACAGACACAATCGGCCGTGTTTGCGAGTGGGAACCCGGATGTGGGCATGTGTCCTGGTCGCTGGACTAGCGCCTCCTCTGGTCGGCCAGGGCACCTGTTGAGGGGGGAGGGGGAACTGGGGGGAATAGCGTGATTGTAGCATGCGCTATGTCCCCCTGGTGAAACTCCTCACTGTCAGGTGAAAAGAGGCGGCTGGCGACACCACTCCTATCTGAGGAGGCATGTGGTAGTCTGCAGCCTCCCCGGATCAGCAGGGGGGGTGGAGCAGTGACCGGGATGGCTCAGAAGAGTTGGCGTAATTGGCCAAGTACAATTAGGGAGAAAATGGTTGGAACCCCCCCCCCTCAAAAAAAATGGAAGGGAGCCCCTGTGACTGAAAAAGGCACAATAAAAACTTTAAAATGGTTGTAATCTACTCTTCATTCTATAGAATTTATTATTCAAAGTTTCCCAGTAGCCTTGAAATGCAAGAAAACAAGTGGTCTTAAAATTTAAGCATGCATCATTTCTTGTTTTAGATGTTAAAACTGAAAAAGCAATTCACTGAAAGTCCCGTTTGTCTTTTGCTGATTTCTTTTGTTGACTACACAAGAGCCATATCCTTAAAGCGGTAAAGAGAGGGGAAAAAAACACATTCACACGATCTTTGATTTGGTTACTGTGAAGTTTTATAATGAGGATTGCTTTCACATTTAAGTTATAATTTGCTTGCATTGGCTTGTTTTATAAAACTGGATTGTATTGTTTGTCTGCAGAGCAGGCAGGGTTTTGACAGCGTCAACCACTGGTGTACAAGTGGCATCACTGAAAACAATACACTGTCAGCTTTTTTCAGAAACTGACCCCCACTTGCAGAAAAGATAGATCTATTTGATTCTTCTAGGGTAGATAGTCCTAACGGGAGTAGCTGAAAGTAGTAGTAGTAGTAGTAGGGGTTGATGGTCATTTTTTGGTAAAGGATTTTCATTTAGCTGTTAGCTTTCCTAAGGTAAAAAAAAAGAAAGAAAAAATCCTCTTCAGAAATGACAACTACTACACTTAAGTCTAAACAATTAAACTTAACCGTTGACATCGAGAACAGCAATGTGGCCAAAAGAGCCCAGACCCACTCCAAGAGATTTAGCTAAATGCAGGTTATATGTGAGAGAGAACACATTATATGGCGTATTAGAAATGAATGTCGATGCTAAATGCTAGCTTTTCATAGACTTAGGGATATAGACAATCGGCTCTGTGCATAACTGTAGTCCACTGACTTCCGGTTTCTACTGCAGTGGTTATACCAGTTTCCTGTTTGTTGTCATGTGCTATTGACAGTGGTGTATTTTTCACAATGCCTGCAAGATTTACCATGGATAAATGTCAACGACATGCACAGAATTGTCGACAAACTTTCACCTGCACCTACCAGTAAATGGGTGAAAAGTTTCAAGTTGTACATATCAAGTTACGTCCACAATTCCGTCCGTCCATCTGCTCATCCTCATAATTGTGGACATAACTTGATATGTACAACTTTTCACCCATTTACTGGTAGGTGCAGGTGAAAGTTTGTCGACAATTCTGTGCATGTCGTGGACATTTATCCATGGTAAATCTTGCAGGCATCGTGAAAAATATGCCATTGTCAGTAGCACATGACAACAAACAGGAAACTGGTATGACCGCTGCAGTAGAAACCGGAAGTCAGTGGACTACAGTTGTACTCCTAGCTGATTGTTTTACATTGATAATCATGTATTTATTAGGTTGTGCCATTGGCTTTGACAAGGTGCCATAAACCTGTAGATCATAAGAACTTTTCAATCCATAAAACATACTTATTTGTTTGACACTAAAATGTGAGTAACTCTATATGGTGCTCTTTATGATTGAACTGTTTTGTCTGCCACCTCTGGTATTGCATGTTGGCCTGGGATTGGGTCCCACCAGGAGCTTTCTCCTGACTGTACATTTTTATCTCCCACTCAGCTTTCCTACTCCTTTGCTAGATGAAAAAAAAAACTCAATTTTTGAACATCTCTTGGAGAGAAAAAATTACCATGTGGGTAGAGGTTTTCAAATTACTGTAACATGATAAATGCGGAAATAGGTCAGCAATTGTTTGGATGGTGTCATCAGCATGGAAATGTTATTACAGCTGTCTGCATTGATGTGTGTTTATTGCATTATCTGTTTCAGGGTGTTGAGTTTGAAATTAGTGAGAAGGTATTCTATGACTCTGACGACGAGAAGAAAGACCATGTGGAGGCCAAGCCCTACATCATGGACCCAGACCACAGACTTCTGCTCAGCAACACCAAACCTCTACTTCAGAGTAGGAACACTGCTGTAAGTTGGACAACCAAAACATCTATCCATCCGTTATCTATACCCGTTTTATCTTGGTCATGGTTGCAGGGTGCTGGAGCCTATTTCAGCATGCATTGGACGCAAGGCAGGATCAACCCCTGGACAGGATGCCAGTCCATCATAGGGTGCAACCAAAACATAAACCTACATGATTATCTTAAAGATTTTCTCTGGGTGTCCGGGTAGCATTGCGGTCTATTCCGTTGCCTACCAACATGGAGATCGGCGGTTTGAATCCTCATATTACCTCCGGCTTGGTCAGGCATCCCTACAGACACAGTTGGCCGTGTCTGCGGGTGGGAAGCCGGATGTAGGTATGTGTCCTGGTCGCTGCACTAGTGCCTCCTCTGGTCGGTCGAGGCGACTTCAGGGGGGGAGGGGGAACTGGGGGAATAGCGTGATCCTCCCATGTGCTACGTCCCCCTGACAAAAATCCTCACTGTCAGGTGAAAAGAAGTGGCTGGCGACTCCACATGTATCGGAGGAGGCATGTGGTAGTCTGCAGCCCTCCCCAGATTGGCAAAGGGGGTGGAGCAGCGACCGGGACAGCTCAGAAGAGTTGAGTAATTGGCCAAGTACAATAGGGGAGAAAAAGGGGGAAATTAAAACAAAAAATGCCAAGGGTGATAAAGTACATTGTGAACAATCCAATCAGAACAGGCAACCCTAAAATTAAGCTTAAGGAAAAAAAATGTAATACAGTCTTAAGCAAATTTAATACACTTGTGTTTGTGACTGCTCCTGAACCTGCCAACATACAAGCAGCTTTGAAGAAGGCAAACGCGTGGGCTTCACTTACGTCTTGCTGCTGTCTCAGAAATCAAGGCTGCATGACAAATGATGCTTTTACTGCCCTATGTCAAGGCACCCGTACGCACACAGAAACACACACCCACTTACTCCTGTAACATGGAGAAATAATGTACTCCACAAATCACTTAAGTATACCAAAACAAAACATGTGGAGACAGGGCAGCATTACACACACATACCTCCCAGAGAAATCCCCAAGATTTTAAAAATAAGTCTATAAGATAAAGAACAGAGTGCAGATTTCCATCATCCACGAGTCTCAAGGTTTCTATTGCTATGTAGCAGCAGAAGGATAAATGCTTCTAAATGAACAGGTTGATTAAGATGTGACATGCTGTGTTTCTACCAGAGAGCTCTTGACACCTTCCATCTTCATAGACTCCTGAGTTCTCTGAGTCAAGCTGCAGCTGTAGACATAGCTCCTCCTGCCTTTCCAAGTGTTGCTGAAAAATGTCCATTTAGTTATAAATTCTTTGAAGTCCTAAGAAGTAATTGTAAGGAAAGGATTTTTTTTAGTGTGCACAGACAGGCATACTTCTTAAAAAAAAAGTTTCATGTTAATTATAAAATCAATTCAGAGACCACAATGAATTACAAAAAGGCAAAATAACGAGCCAGTAAAATGATATTAATTCAATAAATGAAAACAGGAAAAAGCAGATTTGGTTAAAAATTGAAAACTTGGCACCTGGTGGGGCAGCAGACTAATTTGCCACATCTTAACACTGAGGTTCATGGTGCAAATCCAAGGGCTTCTTTCTCTTGTTTGACCAGGCATTGCAGAGAGCACACCTGGCAGTGCTCCTGGGTGGGTAGCCGGCAGGGGACTTGTGTCCCACCATTGTAAATAGTAACTTCTACATGTGGTAGGGCACCTGTACATCCATGGGTGGATCTGTGGGAAATGTTGCAAACGTATCAGAATCAGAAACACTTTATTTGTCATTTTATGGACTTGTGCACATGAAATGAAACGAAACATCGTTTCCCCCAGACCAAGCAGTGCAACACAAAGAAAAAAACACATATCCAAAAACTACAAGAACACATATATCCAAACTAACACACATATCGAAACTAAACAAAAAAAAAGTCACTGTCCAGGAGAACAAACACCAGCCAGGATGACTGTCGGAACTGCCGGTCTGCATGGGCTAGCAGTTAACTTAGCCTGCCCCACTTCCGCGTCCTGTCAGACCACTCTCTGTGTTTCCTCTTCGGGCGCAGCTCCAGTCAGGGCCATCGTCCTTGGGCCCACAGGATGCAGCAGACCAAGCTCCCTCAGCCAATCCAACTAAAGCTCTCCCAGCCAGACACCTTCAACACACCTCCCCACACTCCATACAACGACACTAAAAACACAGTCAAAGGCTAGGCGAGGCCGCCACGAGACCGTCCCTGGTGTTATCGGAACTGCCGGTCTGCATGGGCTAGCAGTTAGCTTAGCCTGCCCTGCTTCCACATCCTGTCAGACCGCCCTCAGTGTTCACCTCTTCAGACACAGCTGCAGGCAGGGCCATGGTCCCTGGGCCTACAGGATGCAGCAGACCAAGCTCTCCCAGCCAATCCAGCACCAGCTCTCCATGCAGCCATCAAACGAAGACAAAACTTAAATGCAGACTTGGACAGACACTGGATGGACGATACTGGGTGAAGCTGCTGCAAACGTGAATTCACGCCACCATCTTCCTACACCGGCACTGGGTGAGGCCGCTGCAAACGTGAATTTGCACTGCCATCTTCCATGTCGCATTTCCTTGGTGAAATCCAAAGCTGGCAAATGGCGAAAAAAAAAAAGTGGTCAGCTGGCTCCATGTGTATTGGGAGGATGCACCTTGAGTGTACATCCTCCCAGGGGTTAATGGTGGGGCCTTAGGAGAAAAAAGAATTGGACATGTCAAACTGTGATGAAAAGGGAGGGAAACAAAACTCAAGAAGCAAGTGTGAGCAAGATTAAAAACAGTACTTTAAAAACTGGAATGCATTTTAAGAATTTATAGGATTGTAAATATGAAAAATCATTTTTATAAACCATTGTTATAATCATTGTTATGATTCTTTTGTTTTCTAAGTATTGTATTGATATTGCTTTTATCTTTCTTTTTTTTGTCCTGTTTTCAGGTAGTGATGTCTGTTGCTCAGCTCTACTGGCACCTGGCCCCAAAGCATGAATTCAGCAGTGTTACTAAATCACTGGTGCGACTACTGAGGAGCCATAGGTAAAGGACAAATCATATATATTTTGCTCATTGGTATATTTGGTCAGTTATCATGAACAACTTGATCAGTGCTACCCTTCTCATTTTATACTGAGGGTATTGCTCCATACATATTTGATTTGGTAATCTGTTCTTTTTCTCGTCTTTTGCACAGAGAAGTGCAATACATTGTGCTTCAGAATATTGCTACTATGTCCATTCAGAGGAAGGTAAGGGATCTCTGGTTGGCAGTTGTCACCATAAATGATGTACAGGGTGTAGACTTCTAATCATGTTAAAAATGATCTCCAACCAGGGAATGTTTGAACTGTACATGAAGAGTTTCTATGTGAGATCCACTGATGCCACCCATATCAAAACACTGAAGGTAACTACTAGCTTATTTTGTGGATGACAAAAAAAAAATCAACAAAACCTTCTTCCATTAAAAATTGACATAACTATTTCAGCTAGAGATCCTGACCAACCTTGCCAATGAAGCCAACATCTCTGTCATCCTAAGAGAATTCCAGGTTTGCCTTCATTTTCATATGATTTCACATATGGCTTACTTACTTCAATCAGTAATTCCCATTACCCCTTTTAAAATGTAGCTTGTGCTCGCTCCAAACTGCTGATACTCCACATTATGACAACCTTGTAAAAAAAAAAAAGAAAGAAAAAAAGTCACACCCCTTCTGCTTGAACTTAGTCTCATCTCTTTTGCAGACCTACGTGAAAAGCCAAGATAAGGCATTTGCAGCTGCTACCATTCAAGCTATTGGAAGGTGTGCCACTAACATTTCTGAGGTTGCAGACACCTGTCTTAACGGGCTGGTTTTGCTACTCTCCAACAGAGATGGTAAAGCCAGATTTTTTTTTCCCCATCTGTTGTGTGTTATTCTCTACAGATTATCATTGATTACAATTATTGGCTGTTACCTTTTAGCTATGCGTTTGTTGAGGCATTGTCATTGTGAGAGAACTTTGAGTTATTTTCTCTCAACAGAAACTGTTGTGGCAGAGAGTGTGGTGGTAATCAAGAAGTTGCTCCAGACCAAGCGTACTCAGCACAGTGAAATCATCAAACACATGGCCAAGCTCCTTGACAACATCACTGTACGATTCAACATTATATTAATCTAACTTTCACTTGTATTTCATCAAAACTGATTTAATGAAGGCCCATTCAATACATGTTTTTTTAAACCTAAAGGGCCAAATTGTTAATGTGACTTCTTGAAGGTATTATTTCAAACAATTACTGTTTTTCCTTCTTGTCCAACTGACTTCTCATCAAAACTCCTAGGTTCCAATGGCCCGGGCCAGCATTTTGTGGTTGATAGGAGAATACTGCGAGAGAGTGCCTAAGATTGCCCCTGATGTACTCCGAAGAATGGCCAAGAGCTTCACTGCAGAGGAGAATATTGTCAAGCTCCAGACTGTTACCCTGGCAGCCAAACTCTACTTGACCAACTCTAAGCAGGTATAGAAACCACAAATACCAAGGCAAGCAACAAGCCAGATTAACCTTGTAAGGGAACATATAGCTCAGTTTTTACATGACCGGATTGATGCATTCATATATGATGCACTTGTTGTGCACACAGCAAGTATTGAGAAACTGAAAATTGTATGTGGTCATTAAATTTCATTAGATTTTTAGAGATTATATTTTGTTAGATAAGCTGATAGTTAGTTCATAGTTTGAGGTAGTGTTAGTTTACAACTCAGACCATACATATCTAGGATCCCTTTAGAATTTTACTCCCTTGCCAACTAAGTTTAAATAATCATAGATATTCTGCACTGTAATATCCTGCATTTCGTTTTATTTGAGCATTGTTATAAGTCAAATTACTTGCTTTCTAAGGGTTACTAGAGTTTTAAGAGCATTTCTGACTGATACCTCTGTAAGAGTTGGTCATGAGACCACAGTAATTTGCACCACACTGTGGGCAGTAATTGACCATTCCTGTAACTGAGGTAAATGTCCTATACACGACTGTGAATGAAAGTGCTTAAGATATTATGATACATATCTTAGCCATGCTTGGTGTCTGTCTACAAACCCATTTTCTGTTGGACGGGGGTGAATATGCCCAGACAACGCCTCCGCAAACAAGGATATCGTTATACTCTTTTCCTCCCAGTAATGTTTTAGGGGTGGATAGAAGTAGAGATGTAGATGATGCAAAAAAAAAGAGTGGAGCTGTAATGGTGCCTCACAGGGAGTTGTAATTCTTGTTTTTACACCTGCCTAAATAATATATATTAGTGCAAGCATTATCTCTCTCAATAAGGGGGCGCTATAAAGCAGGGCAGAGCAAAGGTTTGTCACTCATCTTGTTTGAATTAAGAGCCAAGTCTGCTAGAGGGAAATTCAGGGAAGAGGGAGAAGATAAAAATTTGTTTTTGATTAGAACCTAAGGAAAACAAGGAGTGCTGTAGGTAATTGATACACATTTATAGACACTCAGTAATGGCAATCACCTTTCCTGCTTGCTCAGTACAATGCCCTTGTAAATTAAAATGCTTGTGTGTGGCTTCATTCCACTTTAATTTGGTTTTAACAAATGTTCACTCAGAATTTCATAAACAACTTGTACATCTATCTTAAAGCTTCTCCATCTCGTTTTCCTTTGTGTTCTTTAGACCAAGCTGTTGACCCAGTACATCCTGAACCTTGGCAGATATGACCAAAGCTATGATATCCGAGACCGTACACGCTTCATAAGACAGCTGATTGTGCCCAGCGGGAATAGTGAAGTCCTCAGAAAATATGCACGAAACATCTTATTTGCCCCCAAACCAGCTCCAGTCCTTGAGTCTGCCTTCAAAGGTACTTCATACATCTGAATTGTCAGCTTCTTTTAAATGGTTTTGCCACACATTAAATCCTCCAAGTAACTATAAAATTAAGAACTAAACAAATACTTATGTCCCTTGTCTTTTTGAAATTTATGAGTGAATCCACCTTAACCATGCCTTCATTTTCATTGTATTAGTAAAATAAATTCCAAGTCAAACACATTTTCGGTGGGTGTCGGACTCCGCCAAGGTTGTCCCTTGCCTCCGATTCTGTTTGTGATATTCATGGACAGGATCTCAAGGTACAGCCAAGGTGAGGATTGTGTTCGTTTTGGGAACCTCAGAATAGCATCTCTGCTCTTCGCAGATGCTGTGGTTTTGTTGGCTTCATCAGAACGCGACCTCCAGCGCACACTGGGGTGGTTTGCAGCTGAGTGTGAAATGGCTGGGATGAGAGTCAGCACCTCCAAGTCTGAGGCCATGGTTCTCTACCGGAAAATGGTGGATTGTTCCCTCTGGGTTGGGGATGAGTTGTTGCCTCAAGTGAAGGAGTTCAAGTATCTCGGGGTCTTGTTCACGAGTGAGGGTAGGATGGATTGATGCAGCATCAGCAGTAATGCAGATGTTGTACCGGACCGTTGTGGTGAAGAAGGAGCTGAGCCGGATGGCAAAACTCTCAATTTACCAGTCAATCTTCGTTCCAACCCTCGCCTATGGTCATGAGCTTTGGTAGTGACCGAAAGGGTGAGGTCACGGATACAAGCGGCTGAAATGAGTTTCCTCCGTAGGCTGTCTGGGCTCAGCCTTAGAGATAGGGTGAGGAGCTCGGACATCCGGAGGGAGCTTGGAGTAGAGCCGCTGCTCCTTCACATCGAAAGGAGCCAGTTGAGGTGGTTCGGGCATCTGATTAGGATGCCTCCTGGGTTACTTCCTTTGGAGGTTTACCGGGCACAGCCAACTGGGAGGAGACCCCGGGGTAGACCCAGAACTCGTTGGAGGGACTGCATGTCCATTTATATTCATTTATATTATTTGTCATTTCTGCAATCTTTAAGTGTTTCCCAATCCTCGTCTTCCTTAATCTCTTTTAATCTAATCTAATCTCATTTTTGAGCTTTATTTTCTCATTGTCTTTCTTTTAGATAGAGGCCGTTTCCAATTGGGCACCCTGTCACACAGCCTCAATATTAAAGCGACAGGATACCTGGAGCTTTCAGATTGGCCAGCTATCGCTCCTGACCAAACCGTGAGGAACGTGGAGGTCGTTGAGCCGGTTAGTGACCCATATTCCTTTTTTGTCAGTAAAGAACTTTGGTTCATACATATCAGAGACTCTTTCATTGTTTTTAAATATTGTGTTTTAAGAGTCTCTTATGTATCTCCTTTTGCATTATCTCATTATATCTCTTGTGTTCATTTGTTTGATTGTGTGTTCACGATCAAACAAATTTCTTAGACGATGGCCTGGGGTGGTCATTGCGGAAATGTAGCGTTGGCGGCAGGGTCCGAAATTAACACTCACCACCCGCCAAATGCGAGTAGATTTTGTGATTGGCAAGTAAATCTCAGAAGCCTACCCGCCACATGGCGAGTAATAAAAAAAGTGAAACCCCCCCCCCATCTCTCTCGCTCTCTCTCTCCCTTGCTCCCTCCTTAGCAACACCAATAACATAGCAACAACAATAACCGAAATTAACCAACCAAAGTGCATTTGAACAATAACAATAACAGAAATTAACCAATCAAAGTGCATTAGAATGTTGCTAGACACTACTGGTGGGTAACATTACACACGCACTCGAGAGGAACAACGACAGCAGCACCCGTCAAACTCGGTACTAGCCTACTCTATTCTTTTAACTAACGTTAACGAGCAACACCAGTTATGTGACGATATTAAGAAGGCGCAAAACCACCATCAGAAAGACAACCATGCCCCGAAGAGGAGGAAGAAGCCACCATCACCACCAAACCAAAAAAGAGAAAGTTTAGTGAAAAGTGGAGGTATGACGATAAAGGAGCTGCGAGAGGCTGGCTGGAGTATAATGCACAGACCGTGATAATGATTTGCTCTGTCTGTCGCCAGTGTGCCAAAAGCCATAGCAATTCATTTGTCATCGGTAACAAGATAATGAAGGTTGAAAACATCAAGGAACATGAGACCTCAGGATGTCCCGTTACCTGTATGAATGCCTCTCAGGCTCAATCGGAGCGTGTTCTCGCAACTTCCTCCGTAAAGATGCTAATAGCCATGTCCGAGCAGACCAGCATGAAAATGCAGAGCATGTTTAGGACTGTGCATGCCATTAAGAAGGCGAGGCCACTTTCCGACTTCGAATGGATGTGTGAGTAAGTGAATTTAGTTGTCATCTCAAAATATCCTTATACAGCGTAAACAAAGTGCTGGCTGTAGCTAACGTTAGCCAGCTAGCACTAGTATGTGACACCTAGTTTGCACTAACGTTAGCTGTGTGCTAGCTTCAACACCATGAAACAGGTTAAAACTGATTGGCGGTCCAACCTCAACTCAGACACACTCTTGGATCTACTGATGGTGCAGGTGTCATCTCCCAAGATCAGGGAGTATGACCCAACCAGTGCTGTTGATCTGTGGCACCAAGACTCTGTCAGGAGCAGGAGGCCAGACTTCATGGATGGTGCAAAGAGAGTGGCTGCTGTAGAGTGAGAAGTAGTCTGGGACTAGGGATAGGCATGTGGAGCACTCGAATAGTTATAATAATACTGCAAATAAGACATGAAATCATACTTGTAACATTTTATCGTTTAACCATCGACTAATTTTACATAAAAATATTTTTGCTTCGGATCTGCTCTTGTCACATTTTTAAAAGCTTTTATCAACACAATACCTTATTCTCTCATTGATATGTACTGAAAATGTATGTGTGGCACAAAAAAAGCTACTAATTATTTTGGCCGGTAAAAAATATGCTTGGCCAGTAGATTTTTTCATCTACCAGTCCCCTTGGCTGGTAAGCCAAAAAGTTAATTTCAGACCCTGATTGGGGGATAACTTTAGAGCAAATATATAAGATTGAGGGATATACAATACAATATGGTCAAAATCAAGAAAACACAGAAATTATGTTCTTATTGTCAAGAGTTCCGGTTGTTCTCTGCTAGTATGAGATGTATCTCCATACATGGTCTTAGTCCGCCAAATCTTTATATTGTGGCGGACACTAGGGGCTATGCCTCTCACCCAGCAGGACTGTGAGCTGGGGGTGTGGTTTACGTTCCCAGGCTTGCTGGTGCAGGGTTGTTCCTGCTGTAGTTTGGTTTTGGAGCTGAGGAATAAACATCGAACTCTCCTTCGTCTCCTGTGTTTTTCCTCATCCTGCCACATTGGTGACCCCGAATTGAACATGTTTGGAGCAGAAGAAGAGTGTGAATCCACTTCAGCCACGCCGTCCCAACTCTCACAGCCGGCCGTTCTCGCCGCGGCTGTGAAGCTCCCAGAGTTCTGGCAGAGTGACCCGGCTTCGTGGTTCCAGCATGTCGAGGTGCTGTTCCACCTGCGCGGAATCTCCCCGGACGACTCCAGATACTATTTGGTCGTCGCTGCGCTGGACCAGCAGTCCACACACCGGGCCATGCAGCTGTTGCGCGCCCCTCCGCAACACGATAAATACATCGCCCTCAAACATCTTCTGCTCTGGAGGTACATCCTATCTGCCGCGGAGAGGGCAGATAGAATCCTTTCCCTGTCCGGTTTGGGCGATGGGACGGCTGTGGATCTCATGGACAATATGCTGTCGCTGCTAGGCTCAGACGAAGGTGGATTCCTTTTCCCGCACGTTTTCCTGCGCCAGCTTCCGTCTCCTGTGCGCGCAGCTTTGGCTAACTCCCCGTGTCTGGCCGCTGGTGACTGCCGAGGTTTGGCTGAGGAGGCCGATCGGGTCCTGCTGGCTACCAGACGGTTCTCTGTGCAGAGTGTGGCATTGGAGCCTCTGCAGCCGGCGTCGGAGGACGCGGACCCGGCAATGGTGGCTGGAGTGACTGTCCGGGGACGGCTGGGGGAGGCGTCTTTGTTTCTTCCACCAGCGGTTCGGCGGCAAGGCGAGGCGCTGCGTCCCTCCGTGCACGTTTGAGGCGCCGGGAAACTCCAGGGCCAGTGCTCAGTAGCAGTTGTGGGTGCTGGCGGACGTAGTGAGCTGCTCTTCATTTAGGACACGATGTCAGGAAGACGGTTTCTGGTGGACTCAGGCTTGCAAAAGAGCCTACTCCCTCCTGCTAAGACAGACAGGTCGGCCGAAGGCGGCGGCCCACAGTTAAGTGCAGCTAACGGTGCGTCCATTGCAACGTTTGGCAAAGGTTGGTGACTGTTTGCTTCCACGGGCGCCATTTTGAGTGGGACTTTGTAGTTGCCGCCATTACTGTTCCTATTATCGGCACGGATTTCCTGTGTGCTAATGGTCTGCTGGTTGATGTTGCAAACCGCCGTTTAATTGATGCTGTGTCTTTCGCCACTTTTCCGTGCGAGACAGGGGGAGCCGGGCCGTTAACACACGCTAACTTTTTAGCATTAGGTGATGTTTTTCAGCGTTTGCTGGTGGATTTTCCATCGGTGACTACACCTGCCTTTTCCACCGCGGTTACTAAACACGGGGTAGAACATTTCATTCCTACTGTGGGACCGCCAGTTTTTGTGCGCGCGCGGCGCCTCAACGCAATAAAATTGGCTTCAGCTAAGGAGGAGTTCGCCATCATGGAGCGTCTGGGTATAGTGAGGCGTTCCAACAGCCCGTGGGCCTCGCTGCTTCACATGGTGCCCAAGGCGGATGGGTCGTGGCGGCCTTGCGGCGACTTTCGCCACCTGAACAACGTCACCGCCAATGACCGCTATCCCATCCCACACATACAGGACTTTTCCATACGCCTGGCAGGTACCACTATTTTCTCTAAGGTGGACCTGGTGCGCGGCTATCATCAGGTTCCCGTGCGCGCAGAGGACATGCCCAAGACCGCAGTGATCACTCCATTTGGGCTTTTTGAGTTCATGTGCATGCCTTTTGGCTTGAAGGGGGCAGCGCAAACCTTTCAGAGGCTGATGGACTCGGTGTTGCGTGACCTTGCTTTCGTGTTCGTTTATCTCGACGACATATTAGTGGCCAGTCCGTCAGCTGAAGAGCACCTGGCGCACCTGAAACAGGTTTTCCATCGTCTGGACGAACACGGCCTTGATAGTCAACCCGGCCAAGTGTCAGTTTGGACTGCTGGTGATTGACTTCTTGGGTCACCGCATTTCGCCACAAGGCGTGGTCCCATTGCCTTCTAAGGTGCAAACGGTGGTGGAATTTCCCCGCCCAGTCTCTGTTAAGGCATTGCAGAAATTCTTGGGCATGGTGAATTTCTATAACCGTTTCCTCCCTCGCGCTGCCCACCTCCTTCAGCCACTTTACGAAGCCCTGGGGCTTAAGAAGGCTAACAACCCTGTCGACTGGACTCCCGAACTGGTCCAGGCCTTTGACGGAGCTAAGTGCGCCCTGGCTAACGCTGCCCTCCTCGCCCATCCCACACCCACGGCGTCCATAGCTTTAACAACTGATGTGTCTGACATAGCCGTGGGGGCTGTGGTTGAACAGCGTGTGGTGAATGCGTGGCAGTCACTCACATTTTTTAGCCGCAAACTGCGAGATAGCGAGCGCAAGTACAGCGTTTTTGACTGGGAATTGCTGGCACTGCACCTTGCAACCCAACATTTCCGCTTCCTGCTGGAGGGTCGCCCATTCACGGCTTATGTGGATCATAAACCGCTGACTTTCGCCATGTCCAAGGTAACTGAGCCGTGGTCTGCTCGTCAGCAGCGCCACCTAGCGGCAATCTCCGAGTTCACAACGGACATTCAGCATGTGGCCGGGAAGTCCAACCCTGTTGTTGATTGTCTGTCACGTGTGCTTGTGTGTCCTGTGCACTTCTGTGTGGATTTCTCCGCTATGGCTGCCGACCAGCCCAGCGACCCGGACGTCCTTGCTCTTAGGTCAACGTGTACCGGCCTCAAGCTAGAGGACGCTGTGATGCAGGAAGGCAGTCCTGCCCTCCTCTGCGATGTCTCCACCGGCCATCCTCGCCCCATTGTACCAGTGGCCTGGCGCTGTCGAGTTTTCGGTTCGATTCACTCCGTCTTGCACCCTGGCGTTCGGGCGTCAGTGAAGTTGGTCGGTTCCAAGTTCATCTGGCCTGGCCTCCGCAAGGACGTAAAGGGGTGGGCAGCTGCATGTGTAGCGTGCCAGTGTGCTAAGGTCCACCAGCACACTAAGTCGCCCCTCGAACCGTTTCCGATCCCGGCCAGACGTTTCGACCACGTGCTTGTGGACCTGGTGGGCCCTCTACCTTCTTCACAGGGTTTTACGCACCTGCTCACAATGGTAGATCGGACCACCAGGTGGCCAGAGGCTGTCCCTCTGTCCTCCACAACATCCTCGGATGTTGCACGCGCTTTTCTTTCCCCCTGGGTCGGCCGTTTCGGCATTCCGTCAGATATCACCTCAGACAGGGGCCCTCAGTTTGTGTCAGAGCTCTGGTCGGCACTTGCGCGATCCTTGGGTGTGCAGGTACACCGCACTACCGCGTACCACCCTCAGGATAACGGCTTGTGTGAACATTTTCACCGGTTGCTCAAGGCAGCGCTGCGCTCTCGGATGGTAACTGGGCGGATCGTTTACCTAGGGTTATGCTCGGGTTGCGTTTGGCTCCTGAGGAGGACCTCGACGCTTCGCCCGCTGAGCCGGTGCTGGGTCAGCCGCTCCGCGTCCCTGGGGAATTTTTGCCTGGGAGTTCCACTCCTCGACCCCGTCCGGCTGTTTATCCTTTTTTGTCCGACAGCACTCGGGTTCCAGGCCCCGTTCACCACTGTTTTCCGCAGTCATTCGTGCCTGCGGAGCTCATGTCGGCTCGTTTTGTTTTTGTACGGCATGATGCTCACCGCTCGCCCCTCCAACCCCCATACGATGGCCCATTTCGGGTTCTTGAGACGGGTCCTAAGGGTTTTGTGCTGGATATGGGTGGGTGTAGGGAGCGTGTCACGCTTGATAGGCTTAAACTGGTGCACAGGGTGGCAGGCGAAGTTGTTTTTCCAGCCCAGGTTCCCCGTCGGGGTCGTCCTCTTTCCAGGACCCCGGCAGTGTCTTCATGGGTTCAGCGTTCTGCTTCTCAGCCGGCATTGGACTGTGTTTCACCTACTGTTTCGGCTGAGGGACGGCGCAGCCGTTATGGCAGGCTGCTTAAGCCTCCAGTGAGACACTAATTTTCTTTCCAGGAGTCCCTTCTGGGTGTTCGGGGGGGGGGGGCTGTGTGGCGGACACCAGGGGCTATGCCTCTCACCCAGCAAGACTGTGAGCTGGCGGCGTGGTTTACGTTCCCGGGCTTGCTGGTGCAGGGTTGTTCCTGCTGTAGTTTGGTTTTGGAGCTGAGGAATAAACATCAAACTCGCCTTCGTCTCCTGTGTTTTTCCTCATCCTGCCACAATATATCAGTTTCATTACTGCCAAGAATATAAACTTAGCACAAAAAATAAGGAAATTTGTGTTTGGTAGATTATTTCTTTGTTGTAACAATGCTTCTTGGCAATAAATCTTATATCAGGCACCTGATTGTCAGCACCTGGGGTACCAGAAGCTCAAAACAAGAGTCAATAGCAACAGCAAAATAAGCTGTTTGGCATTGGCAGAGAAGATTTGGCAAATGTTTCATGGGCGCACTTTCTGGTAATAGCTTTCCTTCCAGCTGCATTTAAAATCCAAACTAGATATCAGTCATAAGAGGTAAGATTTTCTGATGGCAGGGTGCCAAAATACAGGGTCTCTAGTTTAAATGGGACATCCACCTGAATTACATTTTGCAAAACTTTATGAACCTCCTGCCAGAAAGGAATTAATATTAGGCAAGATCAGAATATATGATAATGATTTGCCTCAGAGAAACCACACTGTCTCCAGCAGTTGGAAGATTTGGTATAATGACTCTTGAACTGGCGTAATAAAGAACCTAATGAGGTTTATCCACCAAAACACTCTCCATAAAGCTGAACGTGAAGTTTTCCATTGCAGCTCACATAAATTCTTCCATTCCTCTTCTATTATTCCAAGGTTTCCTTTCTTTTCCCATTTTTTTTCACATATAATGAGTAACATTTTCTTGGTTGTAGACCCTTATAAAGTTTTGAGATGGTTTTTTGGTTGAGTTCGAAACATAAGCCTCTGAAGATTTTTAGTATAATATTAGTATTAGTATATTTGTTTATTTATCTTCATTAATTGCTCAATATAACGTCGAACTTGAAGAAATCTGGAAAAATCATTATTATTCAAGCCATGCTGCATCTTCAAATTTTGGAAACTCTTCATGGACCCCTGATGCAAAAAAAGTACAGTACGCTGTTAAGCCTTGAGTCACCCACCCTTTAAACCTTACATCTAATCTATTAGGTACAAAATCCGGGTCATATGCACACCATCTCAAAACTTTATAGCGTCCTTGAAATTATTTTGGACTATTACATTTGTCCACAGTTTAAGTGGCAAATGAATCCATGGATTTCCCAAATGAATTAAGTTATTCAGCAAAACCTTTTCCCCAATTACAGCTTGAATTGGATACTCCTCTGTTATAGCCTCCTCAATCCCCTTCCACCTAGCAAAATATTCTGGATTACACTAACAGGTCTTAATTGAGCTGCAATATAATAATCTTTTAGACACGGGATGCGACCCCTCCCTTGATTTTTTGCTAACTTTAGACTCTGATATCTAATTGTAGGTCTTTGCCCTTGCCAAATGTACCTCGAAATAAGTTTGTCCCATTCCTGAAATTGTTGGTCAGATAGATCTAGTGGAAGGGACTGGAAGAGATACAGCAATTGGCTGATTCAATTCGAGGACTAAAATTAAGAAGAGGTATTACGTCCCATCTCTTTATGTCTTCCCTAATCTTTTGATTAAGAGGGAGGAAATTGATGAACAGTTTTGTTAAATCTTTTGGTATGGACCCTTTTACAGTTGGTAAACAGTGATCACGTGATTTTTGCTGCCAAAATACGCGCGCATACTATGCGTGACGTAGGTCATAAAAGGGTCTCTATTTACTCCCAAATATCGCATGGATTCTGCTTCCCACTGTAACTGAAACTTTGTTGTCATGTTTTTTGAGGAGCTATACAAAAAACTGAGAATTTGTGTTTTTAAAATATTCAGTTTATTACCAAAGAAGGAACCATATTTTAGAAGTGAGAATAACTATACTAGTGAATCGTCCAGGTTGGATAGCTCTATTAATACGTTGTCAGCAAATAAGGAAATCTTTTGTTCTCCTCCCTTCATAGCTATCTACTCATATATTTTCGGAATGTGTGTGTGTGTGGTGTTAGCGTAGATAGCGGGACCGAAAACTAAAGCACTTATGATCCTAATTCTTTTTGGAGGTGGTAGGTATTGTCTCAGAGAGGACCAGAAAAATAGCAGAAAATTAAAATAATTATAATAATTATGCAAAATATGCATTTTCTAAAAATGGCTAAAAAACACTTTTCTCGGCATTTCAGATGATTCTGAGCATTGGGGGGGGAGTTGGAGTGGGGGGGGGGTTTAGGGGCAGGGGGAAGGCGGTTAGCTGGCAGGATGAAGAGGAGGGAGATTTAGACGGGTGGATAACCAAACCGCTACATTTTAGCGGGGTTCTTCTATCTACTCATATATTTTCATTATGTGTGTGTGTGTGGTGTTAGTGTGTGTGTGTGTGTGTGTGTGTGTGTGTGTTAGTGTAGATAGCGGGACCGAAAACTAAAGCACTTATGATCCTAATTCTTTTTGGAGGTGGTAGGTATTGTCTCAGAGAGTAAGGGGAAAATCCAAGAAAATAAAAATTATGCATAATTATGCATAAATATGCTAAATCTGCATTTTTCTAAAAATGGCTAAAAACCACTTTTCTCTGCATTTCAGATGATTCTGAGCATCTTTGATTTTTTCACCTATATACAAAAAAATTTCTGGGACTTAGAAATAAATGTTTATGTTTTGGCATTATGCAAAATATATGCATTTTTGCAAAAATGCACTTATGATCCTAATTTTTTTTTTGGAAGTGGTAGGTATTGTTCCAGAGAGGACCAGAAAAATAGCAGAAAATTAAAATATAATTATAATAATTATGCATAATTATGCAAAATATGCATTTTCTAAAAATGGCTAAAAACCACTTTTCTCGGCATTTCAGATGATTCTGAGCATTTGGGGGGAAGGAGTTGGAGTGAGGGGGTAAACCACTTTTCTCGGCATTTCAGATGATTCTGAGCATTTGGGGGGAGGGAGTTGGAGTGGGGGGTGGGTTTAGGGGCAGGGGGAAGGCGGTTAGCTGGCAGGATGAAGAGGAGGGAGATTTAGACGGGTGGATAACCAAACCTCTACATTGTAGCGGGGTTCTTCTAGTCCCTTTAGTATTTTTACTCTGAATAATCCACTGGCTCAGGTGTTCAATAAAAATTGCAAACAAGAGAGGACTAATTGGAAAGCCCTGTCTTGTTCCTCGTTCTAAAACAAAGGGGTGGATACTGCTCCATTTATCTCAGTTCTTGCCTTTGGTTTATCATAAAGAGCTTGTATTGTTTTAATAAATGTACTATGAAAGCCAAATGTATCCAAAACTCTGCATAAAAACGACCAATTCACACAATCAAAAGCCTTTTCCGCATCTAGACCCACCAACACCACTTCTAAATTATATTCTGTTATATGGTTAATTACATGTGAGGTCCGTCTAATGTTATCTTGAGTTTCTTTGGCGAACAAAGCCTGTCTGATCTAGGCCAATGATTTTTGGTAAAAGTTCCTCTATTAGTTTTGCCAATATATGTTTACAAATTTTATAATCCTGGTTTAACACACTTACACGTCTAAAGTTGCCACAATCCAATTTATCCTTTCCTGCCTTTGGGATCAGTGAAATTACTCTTCCCTATATCTTACTCTCCTTAAGGACCCAGTTAAAGGTGGACTGTATGACAGGGATCAATGAATCCTTCATTACTTTGTACCATTCCGAGGGGAACCCATCTGGGCCCGGGGCTTTGTTTGATTTGAGATGAGCTATAGCTGTGCTAATTTCTTTCTCCGATTTTTCATCTGCAAGCTGATTACTCTGCTCACTGGTTAATTTAGATAGGCGAATTGTCTTAAAGCAATCCTCCATTTTTACTTTGTCAAACTAAGGCTGGGAATATAAACTCCGATAAAATGATTCAAAATAACTTTGTAGATCTTTAAATTTGTAGCGTATAAGGTTAGTCAAAGGGCTTTTAATTCTATGAATTGAATTCTCAGCCTGTTGTTTTTTCAGTTTATAAGCTAACAATTTGCTGGTTTTTCCTCCCCCTTCATAATATTTCTGTTTTGTAAATATTAACCTTTTCGTATTTCTTTTGTGTAGATCTCATTTATTTCATTCTTTTTCTTCGTTAGTTCTCTAACTTTTTTGTCAGCTGTGTCTTTGTGGTCTTGTTCTAATTGTTTCAGTTCTGGTTGTAGGTGATCTAACTTTTTTTGCCAAGACCTCTTTAAGTGAGAACTGTAGCCAATTATTTTACCTCATAGAACAGCTTTACATGCATCCTCAAGTATCAGAGGAGAGACCTTGCTATTATCATACTGTTCCAAGTATTCTTTAATATCCACTTCGATTTGGTCCTTCATATGGTTCAGGATGTGAGTATTTAATCTCTACAAAGTATTTCTTTGATCCAGTTCAAGATTCAGTTTTAAGTAAAGAGGACTATGGTCCGACAGATCCATAATACCTATGTCACAGTCACCAACCCTATGTAGGTCTTTGCCAAAGGTAAAATAATAATAATATATCCTTGAGTGTACTGAGTAACGGTTGGAGAAATATGTGTAGTCCCTCCTTAATGCATTTAATTATCTCCAGACATCTACTAACCCAAAATCATTGATTGCAGAGTTAAATTTCTTATTTATCAGTTAGGCTGAGTTATGTGTGCATTTGAAGAATCCAGATTAGGGTTTACTCTAATGTTAATATCCCCACTGCAAATCAGGACCCCCTGAGTTTCTGTTATTATCAATTCAAATAATTGTCTAAAGAAATTCCATTCAGAATTAGGGGGAGCATAAACGTTTAGTAAAGTTATCAATGATCCTCCCAATTTTCCTCTTATCAAAACATATCTCCCCCTGTAGCTTTCTTTTCAGATATAAGTTCAAAACTAATTTTGCTTGATTGGTATCACCACTCCCCTCCTGTGTCCAGCCGAATATGATGAAAACTGGTATTTAAAGCGCATTCTTTTTAGTTTAGCATGCTCCATGTCTTTAAGGTGTGTTTCTTGCAACAAAAAAAAAGCGACTTTATTTATTTTCAATTTGGATTATAGCTTGTTTCTTTTGATTGGATTGAATAAACCATTTACGTTATAAGTTACAATCTTAACTGCTTTCATTTAGCCTCCAATAAAAATGTCAACACAAATATCGATTGTAAACTTAATGTATCAAAGGCAACACCTCAGAGGCTGCAGAGAATGGCAGCAAAAGAAAAAAAAGCCCTTGAATGGGCAAGAACATGGTAAGAACACAAAGACTGAACATGTTACACATAAGAAATAAAAACAAATAAAACAAAGTCATAACTGAAAAATTAACTTCCATATGTAGGGTCTTCATTGTGACCCTAAATAAGCCCAGATGGAGAGAGGGTTTTGAAGAGAATCCCCTGCCCCAATTTGGTGGGAGAGGGACCTCATTTGCCAACCAACAGGCCTTTGTCCATTGTTTTTCTAAAATGTATTTCTGATTTTTTTTTCCCCTCCTTTTTTTCTCCCTATTTAGTGGCCAGTTGATCCCTATTCTAGATCAAACACCCACCTTCATACTGTATGTGTTCACCAACTGCATCTCTCTGACCGGCAGTGTCAAAGGAACTGCCTCGCCACCTCCATGACAAGGCGAACCAAGCCAACGCCTGTTTTCCCGGCACACACAGAGATGTATATCATGTGACGAACACAAGCCGACTCCTCCCTTCTCCCAAAACAGCATTTGCCAATGTTGCTGCTTCATTGACTCCGGCCGTAGTCTGATCTGGCGAGACCGAGGCACGAACCCCGGTCCCCAGTGGGCAACTACATCAACACAAAGCCAATGCTTAGACCGTTGCACCATCGCGGAGGCCAGCTTTGTCCATTCTGATAACCATTGAGGTCTATGGCTAAGGAACAACCCCCAACCATTAAAAGTATATTCATAGTAATCGCCAACAAGATGCTACTCTAATATGTAGTAATTATTTACAGTCTGTTATCCCATGACTAAAAACTATGTCCTCGGCTCCCCCTTTTTTAAAGAGACTCACCCTGTCTTCTTTTGACTCACCAGTAAGCATCAGTTTCCTGTTCTTTCAGTCATGTACAGTCACACTGGGTCCTGGTGCCTAAAAGCCTGGAGCCCTTCCCTGTAGTCCGGAAGTCTGCCAGTATCTCACTGCTTCTCTGCTCTCCTGCTTGTGCGCCATGATAAATGCTGAACCTGATCCAGAAGAGAGACAGGGTGTTTGATTACAGCTGGGAGACCTCTCTTTGCCATGTCTCCAGTTGCTTCTTCCACTGATCCGTACAGTACTGTTACTTCTTGGAGGAAATCTCTTAGCTTGGCTGGGAACGGAGTTTGAAATCAGATGTTCTTCTCCTTTAACATTGATTTCGCATCAGTGTACTCCCTTCGCTTTTTCAAAACATCAGGTGCATAGTTGTGATTGAGATTTACCCTTTTTCCAAGATGTTCAAATTCCTGCTTTTGCCAAGCCAGTCTCAATATTTCTTCTTTCATTCAGTAGCTTGACATTTTGACTACAGTGGACCTCGGTGAGGCATCTGAGAGCGGCTTTGACATCGGGGCGCGGTGCACTCTTTCAATTCATAATTCCAACAAGGCAGGAGCTCCAAATTTTCCCATAACAGGTGCTCTACAAAGGAAACCATTGACGGAGAGTCCTCCTTGAGTCCCTCTTTTAACGTCATAGATTCTGATATTGTCTCATCTGGAACGACCCTCTAAGTCCATCAGTTTAGCATCCAGGTGAATCTGAAATTTCAGCAGCTCATTTATGGCTCCCTCCGTAGTTTGAATTCAGGTTTCGGCCGCATCAATCCTCTCTTCCACCTCCCTGATTCTTGTTAGTTTTGTTTATTTCGTCTCGAATTACTTTCAGCTGCTGACTGTTAGCTTTCCTAAACTCCCTCAGTTCTTTAAGTATGAGACCCAGGTTCATATTGTCCATTTGTTCTTCACCGAGGTCCGTTTGCATATCATTATCCTCCATAGCGCTGCTAGCCGGGGAAGCCTGGCTGACTCCATCTTCTTCGAGTAACTCAAACTGAATTGACTTCTTTTTATTAGGCATTTTCGAAGCCCACAATCTTGAATCAAATTGAATCAAAACGTTTTGTAGATTCGAGTCGTAGTGGGCTTTTAATTTTTAACTTTGTCTGGAGCACGTTTTCCTATGCTGCCATCTCCTCACTTGCTAACTCGGAAGCCCCAAGATCTGTTTTCACTTTTAAATGAAAGTCTTTTTATGTTGATCAGTCAAGAAATCCATATTAAATCCACTGTGATTCAATGCTGTCAAACAATAAAACATAAAAACATCCAAGGGGGTGAATATAGGCACTGTATATTTTTGATGATTGGAGAAATCTAGTCCATTCCTGATCTTGCCTGTCCCTAAACCTTGTGTGCTTTAATGCTGTTTTGCTTTAATTGTCATACATGACCAGCTCCAATCACTATGTCTCAGGTAAAGGAGTGGGCAGCATCAGTAGGACACCCAAAGTCAGCCAAATCGGATGACAAGTTCTACTCCGACTCTGGAGAGGATGATCATGAAGCGGAGGAAGAAGGGTCTGAAAGCAGCAGCAGCAGTGAAAGCAGCAGTGGCAGTAGAAGTAGTGAAGGTGTTTGTTTTGTTATTTATATATATATATAAATATGTGTGTGTGTGTGTGTGTATCTATACGTGTGGAAAAATATTTTTGATTCTCCATATTAATATGTCTGAGAATATTTACCATAAATGTTTGTGTAATTGGATGTGTTTTGAGAGTGTGCTTATTTCCACAGAGTCGGACAGTGAGGATGAGAGCGGTGACAAGAGTAGTGAAGAGTCAGAGAGGAGTTCCAGTGAATCAGGAAAAAGTTCCAGTGAATCTGAATCAGAACAAAAAAAGAAGAGAAAGACAAAGGCTGCACAGAAGAAGGGCAAGCAAACAGCTGTTGACAGGTACAATGATGAAGTGTTCTTTATAGTACGAAAGAAAAATGTCCTTCCTCTTTAATTTAGTGTGTCCAGATGTTGCATGTTTCCTTCTCCCTCAGGTAGACTGTGGTAATTGAACAGGTGTGTGTTTGTTGGAGATGCTCCTCCAGATATAAGACCTTACTTTATTCACTTATAATTTACATCACTGCTCAATTTTAAAATCTCTTAAACACCTTTGTAAAACCTCTTAGTACAGCATTGGGCAACACAGCCCACAAGGCTGTGTGCTTAATGGACGTCATCGTCTTCCTCGCCCTCCTCACAATCAGTCACTCAGAGACTGGCAGTGCTACTAGATCATTTGTATTGTTATTGTAGATCAATTAACAAGCTAATCGAGAGGAATTTTAGTCCAGTAGTGTTACCCGTATTTACATGGCAAATGGATAATAACTTTTGATTGGTCATTTAGCAGCCTGGTGTTACCATTGAGTGACATTTGAATCTTTACTGTTGAATATGCTCACGCACACTCTTACACGCTGGCAAGTTTAGTTTCTTATACAGTCTGCTTAATCTGCTCATGAGCACACAAACTCGCATAGAATGTACCTGCTTTTGCTGTGTGACAAGCCGCCGGGTGACCCTTCTCCCTCCCTTAGAGAATATAATTAGAGCAACTCACCCCAGTACGCACGCACACAGACGTACATACAAACTCACAGACACACCATCACACACACAAACCAGCTACACACAATAGAGTAATTAGAGCAGTTCACCCCAGTTCTTTCACAACAAACAAAGCATTATGCCCTCATTATGTCATTTCAGGCAGGTCCTAATCAGGCCCACTGTGATTTATATCACTTTTTCCTGTTCACAACAAATGAAATCTGTTGGCCAAATTGAGACTGGCTTTTCATCATCGCCCAAGTGAAAAAGCCAGCTGCCGTCACAATTCTTCGCATTAGTTTGACAGCTGAAAATCCCAGGCAGGCGGAGTAAACACTCATTATAGGGACAAATTAAGGAGACCGAGCAAGAGAATAGGAGTGGAAAAAATCTTTTGAGTCAAAGAAACAGTAAATTAACTTCCCGAAACAAAAACTTATTGATCTTTGTTGTTCTGACCGAATCAAGTTTACATTCTCAGATTGTATTTGACAGAAAATACATGTTTTTCTGAATTGGCTTTGCTCATTGGCACCTAACATATTTGTTCAAATAGTTCTAGTTCTCTTCCTCGTGTTGCCTACAGCTTGGTCGGGCGTCCCTACAGACACAATTCACCGGATCTGCGGGTGGGAAGCCGGCTGTGAGCATGTGTCCTGGTCGCTGCACTAGTTGCTCCTCTAGTCGGTCGAGGCACCTGTTCAGGTGAGAGTAGTGGGGCAGCTTAGCTCCAATATTCATAAGGATTGTGCATTTTGTGATAAAAGCACTACACTTGGTACATATGTAGCTTCATATATTTAGAAGAAATGTGGATATGGAGCCACTGAAAATTAACCCCGTAGTGGCCATGGCAGGCATGGATGTTATTAGATCGCTTTTAGCGGGCTGTGGCCTCCCTAAATTTCATAT
Source organism: Lampris incognitus (assembly GCF_029633865.1). Lineage (NCBI taxonomy): Eukaryota > Metazoa > Chordata > Actinopteri > Lampriformes > Lampridae > Lampris > Lampris incognitus. The sequence goes on along the minus strand of NC_079215.1, from coordinate 39,616,846 downwards.
CAGCCATTGTGACAAGACAGGGGAGAATGTTACCTTTCCAGAGATACCAATATTATTGTTCTAGTCTAAATAGAACCAGAGATATGCCATTTTACATATCGGATGTCACCAATGCATGTTAAACTAACTAATGCACGTTAAAAACTTAAGTTCCCAGTCACTTTTGAAACATCATTCACATTTCAAAACATTATTCACGTGATAAATATTACCAATGTTTCATGCTCTCACTGGGTGTGACACTGTATCCAGTTTTGCCGGACACGGTAAGAAAACTGCATGGGCAGTATGGATCGTTTTGCCAGAGCTGACAGATGCTCTCCTGACACTGTCATCTGTACCAGGTGACATACCAGAAGAGGTCATGAGGAGCATAGAAAGATTTGTCACACTCCTGTATGACAGGACGAGCAAGTGCATGGACATCAATAAAGCACGAAAGAAGATGTTTGCAAAGAAGAACAACGTTCAGCTGATACCACCAACAAAGGCAGCCCTGGAGCAACATTTGAAGAGGGCAGTCTAACAGGGAGGATATGTGTGGGGCCAGATGCTGTTACCTGCACCAGAGTTGCCTTCATCAGACAACTGGGGCCTGACCAGGAACCAGGAAGAAATGTTGGAACCATATTGGACAGAACTACCCGAGGCCTCCCACACCTGCCATGAACTGGTATCATGCAGGTGCAAGAATGGCTGTGTGAAGTGTTGCAAGTGCAAAAAAGCAGCGCTTGAATGCACTGCCCTGTGTGCCTGTGAAGGGGAGTGTTAACCAGTTAACTTTTCAAGTGAGATTGAGACGTTTGAGATCGAGAGCCAGTTGATAAGCAGTTACTTTTGTAAATGAAAAAAACAATAAAATAACAATAAACAATGTTGAAATACTGAATTGTGTATTTTTTCCTGCAATCGCTGGTTCTAAACCTTGACCAACAGAAGAGGAGTGTTTAGGTATAGATGTCTATACATCATGTATAAATGAATAATGTCTCAAAATTGACTGGGAACTTAGTTTTTTCAACATGCATTGGTGATATCCGATATGTAAAATGAAATATCTCTGGTTCTCCTTGGACTAGAACAGTAATATTGGTATCTCTGGAAAGGTAACATTCTCATCTGTCTTGTCATAATGATATGAAATTTAGGGAGGCCACAGCCCCGCTAAAAGTGATCTAATAACGTCCATGCCTGCCATGGCCACTACAGGGTTAATTTTCAGTGGCTCCATATCCAAATTTTTTCTAAATATATGAAGCTACATATGTACCAAGTTTGACACTTTTATCACAAAATGCACAATTTTTATACTAAGCTGCCCCACTAGAGGGGGAACTGGGGGGAATAGCATGATCCTCCCACGTGCAACATCCCTCTGGCGAAAATCCTCACTGTCAGGTGAAAAGAAGCGGCTGGCGACTCCAAATGTTTCGGTGCAGGCATGTGGTAGTCTGCAGCCCTCCCCGGATCGAGAGAGGGGGTAGGGCAGCGACCGGGACGATTCGAGAATGGGGTGATTGGCCAAGTACAATTGGGGAGACCCAAAAAAATGGTTCTAGTTCAGTGTGTGCTTACATGAGATTGTAAAATACGGAATTTTTTTCTCCACTTTTTCTCTGCAATTGTATCCATCCAATTACCCCACTCTTCCGAGCCGTCCCAGTCGCTGCTCCACCTCCTCTGCCAATCCAGGGTGGGCTGCAGACTACCGCATGCCTCCTCCGATACATGTGGAGTCGCCAGCCGCTTCTTTTCACCTGACAGTGAGGAGTTTCGCCAGGGGGACATAGTGCGTGGGAGTATCATGCTATTCCCCCCAGTTCCCCCTGCCCCCTGAACAGATGCCCCAACTGGTCAGAGGAGGCGCTAGTGCAGCGACCAGGAGACATACCCATATCCGGCTTCCCACCCGCAGACATGGCCAATTGTGTCTATAGGGACGCCCGACCAAGCCGGAGGTAACACGGGGATTCGAGCCGGCGATCCCCGTGTTAGTAGGCAACGGAATAGACCACTACGCTACCCGAATGCCTTAGACATTTGAAATTAAAAGACCTGTTTAAGTTTCATCAACTTTGGGCGCCTCTGTAGCCGAATGGTTACAGCGCATACGTACCACATGGTCGCCATAACCGTCGCCGGTTTGATTCCAGCGAGCAACCTTTGTTGCATGTCATACCCCTCTCTCTCTCTCTCTCTCTCTCTCTCCCATTTTCTATCCTGTCTTTAACTGTCGGTGTCTTAAAAAAAATGTTTCATCAACTTAAATAGAAGTATATCTTAACGATGTAAGATACTACTTTGCCTACCAACACGGAAGGCGGTTCAAATGCCCGCATTACCGCCGGCTTGGTCGGGTGTCCTTAAAGACACAATTGGCCGTGTCTGCAGGTGGGAAGCCAGATGTGGGTATGTGTCCGGGTCGCTGCACCAGCACCTCCTGTGATCGGTCAGGGCGACTGTTCGGGGGGAGGGAGAACTGGGAGTAATAGCATGATCCTCCCATGTGCTACATCTTCCTGGCAAAACTCCTCACTGTCAGGTGCAGAGAAGCAGCTGGCGACTCCACGTGTATTGGAGGAGGCATGTGGTAGTCTGCAGCCTTCCCCGGATCGGCAGAGGGGTTGGAGCAGCAACCGGGATGGGTCGGAGAAGTGGGGTAATTGGTCGGCTACAATTGGGAAGAAAAGGGGGAGGGGGTCAAAAAGAAAAAAGATACTACTTTGATGTTCTTTTTGTACAATAAGAAATTTACCTTCATTGATCCCCTTTGCAACCTAGTCTTGTGTCTTCGTATGTTTCAGTGAGTCTGATGAAAATGGTCCTGTGGCCAAAGCCAGTAGCTCATCAGCAGAAAGTTCCTCTGAATCAGAAACGGAGTCTGAGGATGACTCTGACACTGACTCGGACACAAAGCTGAAGAAAAGTGGCAAGTCTAAACACAAGGTGAGACTTCGTGTTATGTGTGGGAAACTGGATTATTTTGTGATGGGATTTGATTACAATTCCCACCCCTATTCAGTGACACACTTGTGTGACGAATAGGGGTGGGAATCACAGAGTAACTCACGATAGTATCACAAGATGTTGCCCACGATAACCATGGTATCACAATACAGTGATTCTGTGATACTTGATACATTGAAAGACAATTATCTACGATGCATCGCGATCCCTTTCACTCACTAACCCCCACTTCATCGAACGCATTCTCCTCTGCTCTCCTAAACCTACTCTGCATTTCTCAAACTAGCACACATTCCCTTCCCCTTTTTCTGCACTATGAAATTGTCATTCATACACTTACACTTACTTAGGAATGCCCCATGAATAATGTATCATTTTATCTGTATATCTGTCTCTCATTCTCCCCCTCTTTCTCACACAGACCTCAGACTACTAACAAGGTTTCTGTCTCTTACTGCCACCGAGTATCAGTCAGAAGATCTGGTAAAATATGGTCTCTAGTCCGGGTAGTATCGTGGTCTATTCCGTTGCCTACCAACACGGGGATCGCCAGTTCCAATCCCCGTGTTGCCTCTGGCTTGGTTGGGCGTCCATACAGATACAATTGGCCGTGTCTGCGGGTGGGAAGCCGGATGTGGGTATGTGTCCTGGTCATTGCACTAGCGCCCCCTCTGGTCAGTCGGGGCGCCTGTTCAGGGGGGAGGGGGAACTGTGGGGAATAGCGTGCTCCTCCCATGCACTACGTTCCCCTGGCGAAACTCCTCACTGTCAGGTGAAAAGAAGCGGCTGGTGACTCCACATGTATCAAAGGAGGCATGTGGTAGTCTGCAGTCCTCCCCGGATCGGCAGAGGGGGTGGAGCAGCGGCTGGGACTGCTCGGAGAGCAGGGTGATTAGCCAGGTACAATTGGGGAGAAAGGGGGGGGGGTTAAAAAAAAAAAGATACTGCCTCTAACTTTATCATTTGTTTTCACTCGTGCCCCATATCTCTGTCCTGTCCTGTTTCTTTATCTTTTTTTCCCCCTCCTTTCCTGTATGTTGTGCCTGGAGCAGGCAGACTGGAACTTCATGGTTCTTAATTTGATGTGCATCAAAACTTGTTTTATAAGTAGGGAGTCAAGAAATGTTGATAACAGCATTTATATGTTTAAATTCAGTACAATTTCAATAGTCTTATTGTCAGCAAGGGCGGCACGGTGGTGGCCGCCCAATGACTGCTGGGATAGGCTCCAGCATCCCCGCGACCCTTAGAGCAGGATAAGTGGGTCGGATAATGGATGGATGGATGTTGTCAGCAAGAGACAGGTTGTCATTCACACAAGTCAACCCCTGACAAACCTTCTTTTGTCACATGTATCGGTTGTGACATGACGTCCATGACTAGTTCATGCACATTCCACAAATGTTGAAGGTGGATGCAGAATATCCATTTTTAGGAAATTGAAATTGTGATGTGCTAGTTACTGTAATTGAAACTCAAACATTTTGCCAAATATATACCATACTCGCATTTTCAGCACTCTTAGAGTTGTCATTTTTCTCTCATGCTCCTATTTCATCTTTAAGTGTTTGTTGCCCTTTATTGTAAGCCGCTGAGTATCTCGTCTCCATGTTTGTTTGTTTTTTTTTTTTTTCAGGTGAAGTCCAAGAGGGAAGTGTCTTTGATAGAACCATACAGCAGCTGTAAGTTAACAAGTCCACTGTTTCTAAAATGATGAGGGGGGAAAAAAACTCACCATCTGAAGTGTATTAGTTAGGCTTTTATAAAGTAACCTAAGATTACCATTATCAATTATATATGCGACAATATTAATCGTGTAACAATAAGCTTTAAATGCCTTTTTTCCGTTTTTGTTTCAGTGAGTCCTTTAGATGGCTCTACACTGGTCGCCACATCATCACCTGTTGTACTCTCTCCAAGCCTACTGTTAGACCTGGAAGGCCTCTCTCTCTCCAGCATCTCCTCCACCATGCAGGTGTGTGTGTGTGTGTGTGTTAGGGCTTGCACAGAAAAGTCGACTTATTGACGCGTCGACGTCACTACCACAAGTCGACGTCGACGAGTCGTTGACCACTTTTTTTTTCAACGTTTTTTGTTTTTGCTTTTTTCCTGTTCATACATTCTTATTCATACATTCTTCCTTGTTAATACTTTCTTAGAATTGTCTACAATTTCCCCTCCCAATTTGGTAGCCAATTGAACACCTATGAAATCTCCGACCCCCCCCACCCTCGGAGCGACGAGCCAATTTGTCGCTCCTATGCGCCGGCCATGAGTCGTTGACCAAATGATCACACAGCATTATTTTTTTCCGCAATCACCGCAAATGCGGTGGCCGGTGGGGGAAAAATTAAGCGATTTCACATTGACACACACACACTATAGATCTTGTCATTACAAGTTGCTCATTTTTGGACAGCCCATTCTGTCTGTGTTTTTTGCGTGCGTGTGTATGTGATGACGTCATCAACGATGCGTCGACGTTACGTCGACTTTATTGATAGAAACGTCAACTTGAAAAAATCAGAAGTCGTGCAACCCCTAGTGTGTGTGTGTGCGTGCATACATCAAAGACAAAGGATGACATTTCCTCTATCAGTATGTGTTGAAAATCTATTCTTCTGTTTGACACTGATAGAACAGCAGAGCTACATATCAGATGGTAAAACGAGCCTCACTCCCATGTGGCATATTTGTCCTCCAGGGGCATGCTATTGACCTTTTCTACCTCCTTATATATATATATATATATATATATATATATATATATCAAATCAAACTTATATAGCGCTTTTCTAACACTCAAAGTCGCTTTACAATAAACGGCGGTGAAACAAGACAACAGATAAACATAACACAAACATACAGGGGTGGATGGGAAGGGGCGACTACAAGAGGGAGAAGCGGCTGCAACATACGACGCCAGCAGTACTCTCTGACTTAAGCAGATACAAAAGGGTAAGGAAAATAAAATTATATATATATATACACACACAGCCCCTTCTTTTTTTCTCCCCGATTGTACCTTGCCAATCACACCGCTCTCAGAGCCGTCCCAGTTGCTGCTCCATCCCCTCTGCCGATCCGGGGAGGGCTGCAGACTACCACATGCCTCCTTTGATACATGTGGGGTCGCCAGCCGCTTCTTTTCACCTGACAGTGAGGAGTTTCGCCAGGGGGATATAGTGCATGGGAGGATCACACTATTCCCCCCAGTTCCCCCTCCCCCCGAACAGGCGCCCCGACTGACCAGAGGAGGTGCTAGTGCAACGACCAGGACACATACCCGCATCCGGCTTCCCACCCGCAGACACGGCCAATTGTGTCTGTAGGGACGCCCAACCAAGCCAGAGGTAACATGGGGATTTAAACCAGCAATCCTCATATTGGTAGGCAACAGAAAAGACTGTAATGTTACCTGGATGCCCCTGATACCAAACAATTCACATGTGAAATAATAGGATTAAATGTCAACATTCAAGCAAATTGATACATTGTGGAGGATGACAGAAAGGAGACGAGACCACATCTCCTTTTGACCACACAGCTGGGGGGTCGTTTATTTCCTCCAACAAACTTCAAGTGAACAGTTCACAATCATCAAAACCTCAACCCTGTCTACCCACAATCCCCCCCTGCTAACCCCTTAACCCACTGTCTTCAAGGGACAGTCTCCGGTCCACATGGTGAATATCTAACCTGCATAAAGTACGTCACTACACACGCTCTCCCAGAATTCACCTAAATTCTGAAAGTTGTGTCTATATTATCTGAAAACCACAAGTTAATGAAAGAAAAGATTATTTTATCATGTTCATCACATACTTTATCAAGCACTTGTGAGGATGCGTTTGCAATGCAATTTTGATGTCCATCTCCTGATCTGCTGTGATGGCCTGGTGGCCTGTCCAGGGTGCCCCCCCGCCTGTCGCCCAATGACTGCTGGGATAGGCTCCACTATCCCTGCGACCATGAGAGCAGGATAAGCGGTTTGGATAATGGATGGATGGATCTCCTGACCTGATGTCGATTATTTGGGCTCTAAGCATTTTTCTATGCAATGTATTTGCAACTGTTGCTTTTGGGGCTTGTCTCTTACTCAAGGTCTAAGGCCTTTGTATTTAGCATGTTAATGTGTTTGATCCTGCTAGTTGATCCAATTCATACTGTAGTTCACTGTTATTCTCTGGTGTGTCCCTCCAGGTGAATAGCCCTAGTTTTGCCCCTGTCCAGAACCATGAGCTGCTTCACCATATGATGGGGAAGGGTCTGTCAGCTCAATACCAGTTCCCCAGACAGCCATGTCTGTATCAGTCCAACATGGTATCTGTGCAGCTCTCACTCGCCAATAGCACTGACCACACGCTGGAGGAGATCCACATAGGAGACAGGAACCCTGCTAGCCTTAACATTCACTGCTTCAATGTCATTGGTAAGTGTGAACGGAACGTGAAATGTGTGAAACGGTTCAACATCAAACCATAAGAAACCTTGAGTGACTGAATGTTTTATGGGGATAATAGCCTATATACCTTTTTTCATTGGTTTTCTTATGTTCTTAACAAACTCTACTCTTAAACAAAAACAAAAAATGCAGACATTTAAATGTATGACATCAGCATGGCTCTCTCACTATATATTGATGAAACAATTTGAGTATTTCACGGTCATGATATGTGCTGATATTATGGGCAAAACACATACCAAAAGAGCACAATCATTTGGGAGTGTAGTGCTACTGCCTAGATTATTAATAGATACATGTCAAAAAAATTTCCCGTTTTGACGCGTTCTGTTCTGTTCTGTTCTTCAGTCTACATGATACCTGCTCTTATCGAGCTGCTTAACCCAGTTCTGTAAAGTAGTCCTCAAAAGAGGGAGTTCCTGGTGTCTTCCACCCACTCACTGTTATCTACATCCCAATCATTTTGCTAGTTTGAATAATAGCCCATATAGCTGTGTTAAAGCAACATAATTAGACTCGTCATTTATTGTTTAGAAATATGGTGCACAATGTTTTGATGTTGCTCAATAGTTTTTTTGTTACGATAATCCAAAGTCTGCTCTCAGGCCATCAAATACTCCTTTACCCCCAGCTTCAAACCAGCAGTATTACATCAGTTATCCTCAGTTCATGTGTATTGACCAGGACAAGCAAACATTCTCTCAATATTTTTTCTTTTCCATTTCCAAAATCTCTACACTCAGTATTGCTCCAGGTTCAATGCTCCTTGGAGATTTCTTTTTCTCTTTCTCTCATACACACAAAAGAGTGGTGTGCACTCAAGCACGATAAAACTGTCAGTTGCTCAGGATTGATTGGGCATGAAGGAACTCGTGCAACCAAAGAGTGGGTAATTTAGATCAGTTGAGCTTTGATTTACATGGATTCATATGATAATATAAATATAAAAAGAAAATCAGTGACACGGTGGTAAACGCGGTTGCCTCACAGCAAGGTCCTGGGTTCGAGTCCCGGGGTAGTCCAACTTTGGGGATCGTCCTCTGTGTGGAGTTTGCATGTTCTCCCCATGTCTGTGTGGGTTTCCTCCCACAGTCCAAAGACATGTCGGTCAGGTGAATCGGCCATACTAAATTGTTCCTAGGTGTGTGTGTGTGTGTGTGTGTGTGTGTGTGTGTGTGTGTGTGTGTGTGTGTGTGTGTGGGTCGGCCCTGTGATGGCCTGGCGGCCTGTCCAGTGTGTCTCCCTGACTGCTGCCCAATGACTGCTGGGATAGGCTCCAGCGACCCTGAGAGCAGGATAAGCGGTTTGGATAATGGATGGATGGATGAGCTTTGGTACTGTGAGAAGGTGGCTGGGGTTGGTTTGGCAAGGCAACAGAGAATGGATACAGGCAGTACTTTATCTGTCCTTTTTGTATTATCTAAGGAACATTACACAATGTGTGATTTGCTGTCAACTAATCATGAATCATAACCTTGTTTTTAATCAACACTTTTCCATTATAATGCTTATACCTTGACCTTCGGTTAAAAAAAGAGGTTCTTAATTGATCTTTTCTAGATCAATTAACAGTAAAAAGTCGTTTTAATTTGCTCACTCCCAGCAAAACAGTCCTTTATCCACATTAAACAGCTTTTCTGCCATCTACACCTTTCACTTGACTAGTACCATCTGAAGTGTGCATTTCCTTATTTTAATCGTCACAAACTAACAGACGCTGCAGTCTTTAAGCATCAAACAAATCTCAAGCTTCAAAACAGCTTTCATAGCAAGGGTATTTGCGCAACATTTTTTACTTAGATTAATTTTGCTACAGTAGTCCAAGTTTAAACATTATTTTATCAGTTATTCTTTACCATGTAATGAATTGGTTTCAGAAAGTGTTTACTGTGCTTGCCTTTTGAAGACATCTTGCTGTTAATATTCAAAACAGTGACGCAAATCCTGTGGGCACAGGAAAACTTACATCTTGATAGCCCACTATGTTGGAATAGTATTGAGACTACTTTTCCATTGCTGCACAATTAACAGCATTGTAGTGCCGCATTATGTAATAACGCTGCATTATGTAATAATGTAATAAATTTTCACATCATTATGTTATAACGCCACATTTCATAATAACTTGCCGCATTTTGTAATAAAATTCTTGAACGCAATATGTAATAAAGTTTGCCGCATTTTGTAATAAGTTGTTACTTATTGCACCGGTTATTACAAAATGTGGATGTTATACTTTTTTATGAAGAAAATGTAATAATTTGGTGCATTATGTAATAAACCACCAAAATATATGTCTTGATTTGAAAAAAACATAACGTCAGAACAACATTGATTTTAAGCATTCTAGCATGACTCAACTAAGAATTAATTTTACAAACTAGTAAGATGTTTCATTAGTCAAAACTTATTCAAATATAACTGTTTATTATAATCATAGAGAATGTGTTTGAATGTTCAGAGACAAAAACTGCACTAAATGTGTGTTACAGACACAAAGATTATCAGTGCACTGAAATGTCAGGAGACATACACACATCTGCATTATGTTAAACAAATATTATGTGATTAGAAAGCAGACAAAAGATAAAAACAAATATGAAACAGAAAAAATAATGCAGTTTAATTAATTTAATAAACCACCAAAATTATTGTCCATCTGCATTCATAATATGTATAACAATTAGGAAAAATTAAAATTCTCTAACTGGACTAGCATTATACATTATTTTTTGGTGTGTGCGTGTACTAAAGCCAGCCACCAGGGGGGGATCCAAACACTTTGGCTTCAGTTTTGCCATGCCCTCTGACCACTTAAGATGGAAAATATTTGAAAGGCAACACGATGAAAGGTATGAACAAATATCAGATTTCAGATTCAGAGAATCTCTCAGAAATGTATGTTGATTGATTTGCAACTAATATGAAATGCTAACAGATTAAAGCCCAAACTTTTAAATTAGTAACCATGATCTGATTAGCAATGATAAGCTAAACTAGCAGATGCTAGATTGGTTTTAGAAAGTTTCTGAAATGACAGATTAATTTCGGGGACCAATAACAGCAAACTACTGTAAGTTACCGCTATAACATAATACAACAACGTGATATATTCAATTAAACAAAATGTTTTTTGACAGCTCTACAGTTCAGCATAATTGTGGCCTGTACCCTTTGGGTTGTCTGCATGGGATATGGACAACAACAATCAATGACTAAAGATGTCTATGAAGTCATTGTGAAGAAACTAAAGGGAGAGTTCAATGTTCCTGTCAATGCACGTACAAGAGTGCAACAAAGTGCTCTGGTGAGGCTGTGGAGAAATAGGAATCTCTACTCTCTGAGCGATGATGGAGAGACCTTGCTATGTGCCGGGAAGCCAGTAGCTATGAAGTCTGCAGTTGGTGGCATTGTAAAAAAAGTTCTGGATGACACAAAGGGATCAGGTGCGAGGAAGCTGAATAAGCGACTAAATGAGCAACACTCTGGCATTAGTGAAAGAAAGGTTAAAAAAACACTGGACTGCTCCAGACACTACCAACTCCACAAGGCTAGATTTGGAAATAAACCCATTCCGAGGCCCATCGGGGCCAAAGAAGTACAGGATCGGCATCAGATTGACCTCCTTGATATGGGAAAGTGGAAGATCAAGCATGGCCATTTCACATATCGATACATCCTCACTGTGATTGATGTCTTTAGTCGATACACATGGCTTAAACCATTAAAAAGTAAAGACAGCTCAGAGATTGCAAGACATCTTTATGATATCTACACTGAACATGGCCCACCTCAAGTTTTGCAGCATGATCAAGGCAGAGAGTTTAAAGGAGCTGTGCGAAGGCTGGTGGAATCGATGCAAGTGAGAATAACTGAGAGTTCACCGTACCATCCCCAAAGCCAAGGAAAGGTAGAGAGGACCCACAGAGTGCTGAGGAAAAAGATCATGTATGACCTTTTGAATTGTCAGAGGAAAGGGGTTAACTGGGTTAAACATTTGCCGTCATATTCCTGAGTGCTAAATGAAGACCCAAAGGAAGTTTTAAGTTGGATGTCTCCATTTCAAGTATACTATGGGAGAAAAAGTAACACGGTGATGCATCCCCTGGCAGGTTCTCCATCCAGTGTCATTGGTGAACAATCCACGAATGATCCACAAGGTAATTTACCCTCCCTGAAACAGCGGCTCAGATTTGAGGAAAAACGAAGAAGACAAAGACAAATGGCAAAGAAAGCCACTGAGCATTGCAGTAAACGGATGATCCGGCATGCATCTAAACAAAATCCTCCATCTGTTTATCATATCAGTGAAGCTGTTTTGGTGAGAGTGAAAGATGGTAACCATCGAGTTTCAAAACAGTATCGCGTGTTGCCTGGTAGGATCATGAAACGTAACATAAAGCTTTCAAAATACAAAGTTCAGTTCAAGATTCCTGGTGATGCTAAAGTGCAAGAAAAATGGTTCTTTGTTTCTGATGTGACCAGTACAACACGGCAACGAGAAAAAAAGCGCTCTAAATCTTCGAAGTCAGTTCTAACTTTGCATCCACTTTTGATGACATACACACATGAAGACAGACTGAGGGACTATAACTCCTTAGATGTGAGTGTACGGTTTGACCCAGCACCCGATGGAAATTGCCAGTTTAGTGCCATAGCTGATCAGCTTGCTTCATTTGGAATATTCAGATCAGCAACAACCCTAAGGGATGAAATAGTTCAAGATCTCAGGTCTAATCCATTTACCGTAAATGGAACACCTTTGTCTCACTATTGATGGAAATGACTTGGATGTATACTTGGATAGCATGTCACAATTTGGGACCTACGGAGATCACATCACACTACAAAGGGCAGCTGAGATTTTCAATGTCCAATTTCTCATTATCTCCACACTGGGAACTGATGCCTCTTCTATTATATCTCAGTCTAACACATACTCAGAAAGCTTGCCATTGCTGGTCCTTGTACATATTGCAGAGGAGCATGGAGCACATTATCTCAGTCTGGAGGGGTCAGTGTCTTCATTCAATGAGAATATTGTGGAAGCTGAGAGGGAAAGGACATGTCAAAGATATGAGAATGGATCAAACCAAGAAGATGATGAACCAGATGTTCTCCATGATGATGCCCTGAATGAATGCCATGATGCTACGTTTGTTGAAAACCATCACCATTTCACGGCTGAACCAGATGACTGTGCTCTGGATGAACACCATCATGATCCCCTGGATATACCTCATGATGATGCCCTTCTATATGATGATGGAAATTGTGACATGCCCAACCTGCCGACAGAATTGCTGGCATATGTTATTCAGTTGACACTACATGCTGACATGTCAATGCTCGGTGTATTCAACAGGGTTTCTAAACTTTTTCAAGACCTTGCATCACGATTTCTTCCTCAAATCTACATCAGGGAATCTTTAGCTGAAAGCCTTCAGTTGGAACATGACAGTGACAGTGTCATTAGTATTATGAAGCTATATAAATCAGCTGGACGTGGGAGTGGTCTCTCAGCGAGATTAAAGGAGCTATTTGGAAAAAATAGCAAGTGGATGAGGACCTGGGTCTTGTTGAGGCACACAAGCTGTGGACATTTCAAAATCAAGGACATTTTTTGGAAAACATAGTATGGGAAGGAAGGAAGGAAGGAGAGATATGATGTAAATAGTGAATGAATAAAGGAAAGAATGATAGGAGGAACTTCCAAATGTGACAGATCACATTTAACCTTGAACAGTATGTGTCTGTTGTACCTAGTTCAATAATTTTCTGACTGTTTATCTTTAATCTTACTAAGTGATGGTTGTTTTAAGAGAAGTTTATGTTGGAGGAAAAGGTATTTCTACTGTTGCTACTAGAGAAGATGTTTTTTTTTCAAGTCGTAAGTAAATTTCTTGTATATTGGAAATATTGCTAATCTTTTTGTTAATCGGCAAGTGTGGCTAGCCTTCTTTTTTATTTTAATAACATGATTAGAAATATCTCATTTGGATTTGAAAGATTGTTTAGGCTGTTTTTAGTCAGTTTATACTATTGTTAACCACTATAGAAAAGGACATCTATGTTGCATTAACACAAATGGAACTGGAATAAAGTTTTTTCTATTCCATATTTGTTTCTGTCTTTTGTCTGCTTTCTATCACGTATATATGCATAACATAATGCAGATGTGTGTATGTCTCCTGACATTTCAGTGCACTGATAATGTTTGTGTCTGTAACACGCATTTAGTGCAGTTTTTGTCTCTGAACATTCAAACACATTCTCTATGATTATAATAAACAGTTATATTTGAATAAGTTTTGGCTAATGAAACATCTTACTAGAAAAATTAATTCTTAGTTGAGTCATGCTAGAATGCTTAAAATCAATGTTGTTCTGACGTTATGTTTTTTTTCAAATCAAGACATAAATTTTGGTGGTTTATTACATAATGCACCAAATTATTACATTTTCTTCATAAAAAAGTGTAACATCTGCATTTTGTAATAACCGGTGCAATATGTAACAACTTATTACAAAATGCAGCAAACTTTATTACATATTGCGTTCAAGAATTTTATTAAAAAATGTGGCAAGTTATTACGAAATGTGGCGTTATTACATAATGATGTGAAAATGTATTACATTATTACGTAATGCGGCGTTATTACATAATGCGGCGCCACAAGCATTCTGTGGTTTTGCCCTGCTTGTTTAAAGCTCCCTGTTTGACCATCCATTTTTTTCTGATAACCACACACCTTATTATGTATCATGTCTTATTTATCTGTTCGAAAAATATTTAGCCTGAGTTCCTGCATGGTGAGTTAGATTGAGACAGAAGGCATCTGGGTGGCGTGGCAGTCTATTCCGTTGCCTACCAACACGGGGATCTCCGGTTCGAATCCCCGTGTTACCTCCGGCTTGGTCGGCATCCCTACAGACACAGTTGGCTGTCTCTGTGGGTGGGAAGCCGGATTGTGGGTATGTGTCCTGGTTGCTGTACTAGGACTTCCTCTGGTCGGTCGGTGCGCCCGTTCAGGGGGGGGAGGGGGAACTGGAGGGAACAGCGTGATCCTCCCACGCGCTACGTTCTCCTGGCGAAACTCCTCACTGTCAGGTGAAAAGAAGCGGCTGGCAACTCCACATGTATCGGAGGAGGCATGTGGTAGTCTGCAGCCCTTCCCGGATCGGCAGAGGGGGTGGAGCAACAACCGGGACGGCTCGGAAGAGTGGGGTGATTAATTGGCCAAGTACAATTCGGAGGAAGGGGGGGGGGGATCCACACAAAAAAATAGATTGAGACAGAAAATGTGGGGAGTAATATTAAGGGGCAAAATGGAGGTAAAATAGATAAAGCAAGAAAAAGAAGCACATTAGTGAAGAGCTGTGGAAGTTGGGCTGGAATTGTGTTGATGACTTTATTTTCAGTTTTCTCAGGAGCCCAGTCCTTTTTTTTTTTTTTTTTGTCTGCAGGAAGAGTTATACAGTAAAATATCCCTGCTTCATGGAGAGAGAAACACAGGCTGACCAAGGACGCAAGGGGGATATATCTGTCGAGGTGTCCTTTATCCTGGCTCATCTTTACATCCTCTTCTTTTCCACTGTCCTGGCTTTATTCATTCTTTTG